>NW_022196909.1:10958541-10986041 GCF_008632895.1 Mastomys coucha
TGTAGACCAGGCTGGCCTCGAACTCAGAAATCCGCCTACCTCTGCTTCCCAAGTGCTGGGATTAAAGGTGTGCGCCACCACCGCCCGCCCGGAGGGAACCCTCTCTTGTCTGGATGTCCCAGCACCCTGGGGAGGAGTCTGACACATGCTGCATTGTGTCCCCTGGCTTTCTTGGGAATCTACCATTGCCTGCATCTTCTATGGGACAAAGTTTATCCTACACCTACCAGGAAAGCTTGTCATAGAGAGCTTGCTCAAGCCCCATTATTCTTCTCCTTAGAGATGTAAAACTGAGGCCAGAAACAGAAGCTTGCTCAGCCAGCCTCAAGAGTGCCTCTGCCATTGCCTCAGTTTCCCCATTTCACCCAGACCAGGAGTGGGGTGCAGCTTAAGAACACAGAGTCAAACAGCCTCAGATTCAGGATTCACAATGAACCAGCTTAGATATCTCAGCCTTCCTGTGCCTCCGTGTCTGTCTCAGTTAAGGTTTCCATTGCTGTGAAGAGATACCATGACCATGGCAACTCTATAAAGAACAGCATTTAATTGGGGCTGGCTTACAGGTTCAGAGGTTCAGTCCATTATCATCAAGGAGGGAGCATGGCAGCGTCCAGGCAGGCATGGTGCAGGAGGAGCTGAGAATTTTACATCTTATTCTGAAGGCAAACAAGAGAAGACTCTCCCACGAGGCTACAAAGAGGGTCTCAAAGCTCACCTCCAGAGTAACACACTTCTTCCAACAAGGCCACACCTCCTCCAACAAGGCCACACCTCCTCCAACAAGGCCACACCTCCTCCAAACAAAGCCTTATCTACTAACGGTGTCACTTGTTGGGCCAAGCATATTCAAACCACCACAGTGTCCCCAGATAATAGCAATGGGGACTCCAAGTCCCCAGAGACACAAACAACACAAGACACCCTCTCTGCATTTTTTCTCCCTCACTCCAGCTTCCAACAACATTTTCCCATCATGCCTCTGGGCTTCCCCTCCTCCCCAGGGCAGAGCAGAGGGCTGGCCACCATGGGTGGCCTGGTGTCTGCCCTCCAGAAACAAAGGCAAGCATGACCTATGTCTCATCATGTGGGGCAGAGACCATAGCATATTCCCCAGAGAGGGAAGCTGAGACTAAGGAAGGATCAAGAGGAGCCTAGTGGCCAGGCAGAGTGAAGGCTAGGGATCCAGGGCTACTGCCACTGGTGTCCTCCGTCTAAAGGTGTGGTCAGCATGCAGCACTATTGACACCATGCCACCTTTCACTGGTGTCCCAGAACAGCCAAGGACCCTAGATCTCAGTCCCGTGGCATAGCCACCTGGCCTGCATGCTACTAGACTAAGTGACAGGCGGAGGGGGGAAGGGGAGGTGGAGGTCCTGGGCAGCAAGTCCCTTAACTAGCTCAGGAGGCCAACCTCTATAATATTATACCTCTTACAGGCACCTATAAATCTCATCTTTCGCCCATGTGGAGAGGACTGGGCATCCAGAGAGATGAAGGGCCTGTCCCACTGTCTATCTAGATGGTTCTGCTAGGCCAGGCAATTTTGCTGATGTCACCTCCCTGGAGATATTAAATATTGATAAAGCAATAAATTGCCCTGCACCTTCTCTGGCTTACATCACGGTGGGAGCTGAGAGAAGACAAGGAGACTCAGCTTCACGGAGGCTGATGGCCATCCATTCTCCTGGCACGGTCTTGTGCTGGAAGGGGCTCAGGCAGGGCAGCTGGTCTGTGCCCCTGAGCCTGGGAGGAGCATGAACATTGTCTATGGATTAGCCTATTACTATTATGGATTATTTTTGCTCACCAAGTTCTTTTCTGAGTCTGACTACAATCTGTAAGATCTTGAGAGCCAAGTCTTACCTCCAGGATGTCCCACTCATAAAGACATAGAGACGAAGATCGATGCAGTAAGCAAGAGGTTTAAAGATCCAGTATACTCGGAGTCATCCCTCAATGGGGCAGAGGTGACCACGAAGAACAACAGTCCACACTCTTTACACCCTTCCAGAATATAGGTTTTAGTTTACAGCATGAGTTGGTTATCTCTCATTGGTGGGGCTCATTGTTCTTTGTGTCCAATTTCCTTTGTGCCCCAGGTGAGGAGATCTCTCACCACCACAGAAGGGGTGGTGAGAGATCTGCCCCTCACTGAGGGTGGGACATTTCCTGGAACCAGGTGTTACTCCCTGCAGTTGGGGCATCTCCTGGGGACTCATGTTTATTCAGTAAAATCTTTTGAAGCTCCTGGACTTTAAGCTTAATGGACATTCCTGGCTTCCTGGTATTTTTCTGAGGTGTCCCTGTTTACTCAATTCTTACAAATCCATACCAAGCAGGACTCTGCTAGGCAAGTCTGTATGTTTTTGAGTCTGCTAGGCAAGTTTGTATCTTTTCATTTCCTTTGTTATTTTGAGCCAAGGTCCTGATGTGCAGCCCAAGCTGGCCTGAAACCTGTTGGGCTTATGGCTGTGAGCCACCATGCCTGGCAGCCACTCCTTATCTTGAGAACCAAGTGACTCCCGCACCTCATTTCTGGGGAGTGGAAGACATGAGACGATGCTCAGAGGCCTCATTCTGACCAGCTCTGCGGTCTGTTTGCTGTGTGACCTTGGAGAAATTATGACGGCTCTGAACCTCAGCATCGTGACCTGTAAAAAAAAAGGGGGAGGGAGGCGAATTGGACCCAGACCCTTCCGGTGTGGGGAGGAGCCTGAGCCACTTGCCCTCCTCAGTAAACACCTAGCTCTGAGGAGGTAGTTCCAGGGGAAGGGATTTGTGGATGTAAATTCCTTGGTAAATGGCATGGTATAAAAGACCAGGATGATTACAGCTTCTGGAGTTGGGCAAGGTTTTTTCAGAGGGGAAGGTTCCCAACTTGTTCATTCTCAGAGGGGGATTTTGGTCAGTCAAATCAGTTTGCCTGCGGTGCTCCCTCTTCTCTCTCTTTCACCTCCTCCCCCTCCTTCACCCTTCAACTTTCCTCCTGCCATCTTCCCCTTTCCTTTCATCCTTCCCCTATCCATCCCCCTCCCTTCTCTTCCCTCCTCTCCTCCATCCTTCTCCCCTCCTCCTTCTTTCACTCTTTCCCGCTTCCTGCCCTCCCTCCCCTCCTTCAGTCCTCCTCCATCTTCTCTCTCCCACACTTCCCCGGGGGGCTTCTGGTTTTACTCAGGCTCTTGACTGAAAAGGACCAGTCATGGGGAGATGACCAGTTACACAGAATCAATAGGCCCTTTCCTTACATTTTTCAATTAAAAGAGCAGACAGAGGCAAGAGAAAGACACATGGTAGTCAGTAGGTAGAAAGTGGAGTCAGAGGACTGGGTTGCCTGTCGATGGTCCTGCCTCTTGGCCTGCTCTCTTCCTCATCTGGACCAGAGCCGTTCCTTTCTTGGAGCCCCATGGACTTGCACCTCAGCCCCTCCAAGCTTCATCTGTCAAAATACTGGAATGAGAGATGCTCTTGGTGATGGGATGGGGGTGTGGCCACCAGGTGCCACAGTCACATTGGTGTACAGGGTGTGACCGATGGATAGAAGACCCCAGGGAGTTTGGGGGGAACTTGCTCACTTACTGTCTAACACAAGAGAAAATAGGCTCAGAAAGCAGCATGCAAGATGCTGGGGGGATATGAGGAAGCACTGAGAGCAGAGCTGGCTCATGAAGGCTTGCTCTGTTCCTCCTGAAGGTTTCCTTCCTAAGATAGCCAGAGCTACGGAGGGGAGGGCCATGGTGTAGGTTCCTTCACAAGCTGACTATTGCAGGTGTCTCTGCAGAGATGGCCAGGCTACAGAAAGCCCCGTCAGCCCTTCGGCACTTGGACTGAAGGCCTAAGGATCCGGGGACTCCCCCTACATACTCTCCACTTTTTCTGTTAGAGTGGGGCCTCTCACTTGAACCCAGGCCTCGCTGGTACAGCTTAGCCTAGCTTGCATCTTTCTCTGGGCCATGTAGGCTCCTCCAGTGCCTTCTGTTTCATTCCCACCTCCTCTAAGGGAGGGTGAAGAGTGATGGAGAGGAGGAGGGGGAGGGTGGGAGAGAGGAGAGGGGGCATCACAGGCAATCCGAGCCAGGGCAGGAGGCTCACCTGTCTCTGCCTTCTGAATACCAGAAGGACGGACAGGCCAGGATGCTCATCCTTCTTTTACACGGGCTCTGAGGACCGGAAATCTGATCCTTGTGCCTGCTGCTGGCACCAGAGCTTCTACTGCTGAGCTCCTCCAAGCCTCCACCTAAATGCTCCTCGCTTGGAGGCCTCCCTCAGTGTTGATGCCCACCTGTAGCACAAGGAGACATCTGGTCTGATCTCTGTAGCAGCTCCAGGCTCTGTACACACCAGGCACTCAATAAACCCACCAGGAAGACAGGGAGGAAGAGAAACGCCCATTGCCCATCAGAACCTGGCTTCCCCTCTCCAAGTCTCTCATCCTACCTAGAACAGCTGAGTGCCGGGGAGGACTCAGAAGGGAGGCTGCTCTGAGGCAGGTCTGCACAGATGTTTGTGTGGGGGGGTGAGAAATGAAGAAGGAGGTGCTGGGAGAGGCCTACCATGGCAAATGCTTTGTGAGTAGGAAGGTCTTCCTCTGCTTTCTTCCTCTTTAAAAAACAAACAAACAAACATAACAAACAAAAACCAGGATCTCATGTAGCCTAGGCTGGCCTCAGCTTCCCTATGCTGCAGAAAATAACCTTGACCTGATTTATCTGCTTCCATTTTCCTGAGTGCTGGGATTACAGGCGTATCTCACCCCCACCTGGTGCACTTATTTGATGCTGGAGATCAAACCCAGAGCTCAGTGCATGCTGGGTAAGCATTCTCCCAGTTTGCTATACTCCCAACCCCTGGAAGATACACATTCATCTGTCTCATACCGGGGCTTGAATAGGTTCCCTGTGCCCAGGCGCTCTGGGTGCCGGCTGTAGCGATGCCCCAGTCTCTTCCTACCCAGAGACTCTATGCCCAGGATGCGGACTGTGAGATTCACCGTGGGTGGGTGGGGCATCCAGTAGACCATCTGGTGGGTCAGCCACCACTGGCTACTACTCAGGAAAAGGGAGAACTAGTGTTAGCTTGAGAGGAAGAAAGGACAGAGCCTAATAAGTCTTCGACATTGCCACAGTGAGAACGGACAAAGAACAATGGCTGCTTTGGGGATGTCCCAGGCCGGGCTGACATGTGCCATTGCTGGTGCGGAAGCATGAGTCCCAAGTACCATTTGAGCATGCGAAAGTGGTGGTCCCTGCACTTGTCAAGTGTCTGCGGATTTGCTTGTGAGCGTTCCCTCCATGGGTAAGAAGGACCTCACAGAGTGGAGTACTCTGCACACAAAGGCCCATACCGTGGTGCTCCCCGTGGTGCTCCTTCTAATTGCCAGGATTTGTTGTATCTTAGTCAAGCACTGGATCCTCAACAAGACAGAAAGAAAATGAACGACATGCCCTGGGGACACTGTGTTCAGCCCAGACGCACAAGAGCGTGTCATGCTCTGTAGTTACAAAGTATCAGAGACGACAAAGGACTTTGGCCATCGAGAGGGCTCGCTCCTTTGAGAAGCATCCACGCTGGGTGTCAGTGAATTGCTCTGTGGCTCTGTCTTTGTTGCCGGCCCTCTCTGGGCTCGGTGCCCTTTCTTGGGCAAGAGTGATGCAGAGCTATGTGGCTGGTAGAGGCAGACCCACAGGAGTAAGCTTTCTGGCACTCCTTCCCCACCCTCATCTTTTCACCCAGGCTGTGGGTAGAGCCATGCATGAATGGGAACGGGGCTTTTTCTGGTCACCTCGCAGGGTGGGCCACTGGTCATGGTACTGGGAGCCCCATCTATCCAGAACTGCATGACCTGCAAGGTCAGTTTGCTGAGTTCCTGCATCACCTCACAGTGGCCAGTGGGAAAGGTGTGTCTGGCCTCATTTTGTAGGGGAGGACACTGAAGTGCAGTTTTCTCCCTGGACCTCTACAGAAAGGAGAGATGCGGCTGAAGATGGGCCAATATGGCGCCCGGCTGATGGTAATGATGCTGGGAACCAGCCATGATAGGAAGGCTGGGAGTTACAGGTCCTGCCACACACAGGACAGGGTTTGGGCCCTGTCCATGGTGCTGGCCAGACATGGCCATAGGCAAGCCCTGCAGGGGTTCTGCTTGCCCAAAGCTCAATCCCTGGGCTCCCTTCCCCCAGGTCACTGGATAGCTGGATGCCCCACATCAAACCTCATAAGAGACTGTCACAACTAGAGAGTCTAATTGGCCAGGCCTGGTGTGGTCTGATAAGCGTCGCCCACACGCAGGAGAAGCTGGGTGTGAGCAGGTGAATAGCTGAGATCTGATTGCAGACTGCCCACCCCTGCCTTGAACTCATCACTAGAAGCCTATCATCTCACTGGTCATAAGGGGGTATGCATCAGGCCTCATCCCACTACCCTGGAGACTGGTCACCCTTTGGTTTCCCTGCACAGAGAACTACTTGCCTCCAGTCCCCCAGGCCAATCCAGCACGCGGCCCTGCCCTTCATCCTTAGGATTTGCCTGGCTCATGTGTCCTTACCATTCGCGGTCTGCCTATCAAGACGTCTGACCCAGGGCAGGGCTCTACCTTGCCAGAATGGTGCTTCAGGTGAGCTGACACTTGGGGATGTGGGGTTCTGTGAGGGGATGTCCTTGAGAGACCCAGAAAGAAAGTCTGTGAGACTAGAGTAGATACCACTTGCTCAACAAAAGATGCTGAAGTGAAGGGCGTGGGGCATGCAAACGACGACGACGAGTCTGAAGGCAGACATTACACGCCACACACAGAGTGACCGCAGGGCTAGGGGTCTGGCTTGGCTGGTAATGCCTGCCTAGATTATGGGGTCTTCACACTGATCCCCATCATGGCATAAAGCCTGTACTCTAACACTTGGGAGACAGAGACAGGAGACTGTAGAGTCATCTTTAGCTACACAGTGAGTTCAAAGCCAGCCTGGGCTAGCTCAGAGCCTGCCTCAGAAAACCAAAATAGGACCAGGGAAGTATCCCTATGGGAAGGCCCTGAGGTCAATCCCCAGCATCACATAAACCTGAGCAGAGTGGCACATGCATGTAGTGGCACACACATGTAGTGGCATACACACGTCGTGGCACACGCATGTAGTGGGACATGCATGTAGTGGGACATGCATGTAGTGGGACACGCATGTAGTGGCACACGCATGTAGTGGCGCATGCATGTAATCCTTGAAGTCAGTTGGTGGAGGCAGGTGTGTGTGTGTGTGTGTGTGTGTGTGTGTGTAAGAGTGAGTGGGAAGGGGGAGAGAGAGAGAGAAGGGGGGGTTCAAGGCCATCCTTGGCTTCACAGCAAGTTTGGAAGCAGCCTAAGGTACAAGAAAGAAAACTCACACGACCTTTTGAGCAAGAAAGACATGTTAGACTTGTCACCCAAGGCAGGATTCATGGCAGGAAAAAAAAAAAGTGATAAACTGGACTTCAGATGAAAAGCTCTGTTGTGCGAAATAATGATCCTCACTTCATAATAAGAGCACTCGAGACCCACTGTAGCCAAAGCAAAGCAGTTGATTTTACAACCTGGGGGAAAAAAATCAAGAATCAACCAAGAGAAAAGGGAAAGAGGCTGATCGTGTGCTGATCTAGTGCAAAACAGTGGGTATTGCTTTGTTTTGTTTTCTTTGTGGCCCAGATCCCATTTCCTACTCTCTGAACTCCTCATTGGCTGCGGTTCAATCTTCCTGGTGCTTTGTACAGCCCCCACCAAACGCAAAGACCCAATGTCCATTCTGGAGCCTGAGATTCCCTTCTTTTCTGAAACACGGGCTCAGTAACACAGCCGACTGGCTGTAACTTTTCAACCCCAGAATGAACTGAAAAGGCTTAGGCAAGCACACTCCATCGTCCATCTGCGGGAAGACAGGAGGCTAGTGCCTCCTGCTTCTTTGTGATTCTCCAGTGAGCTCCAAACACACCTCACAGTGAGCATGGACCAGAAGGATTTATCCCTTACATCTGTGATGGATACTTGGACAAGCCGCAGGCTGGGAGGCTGGCTGTGTAAGGGAGTGTCTGGGAGAGCTCTCCTGCCCTACTACAGGAATCCTGGGAACACCAAAGGAAGCAAGCTCCACACTTAGAAACAGGTAAAAAGTCCCAGGCTGCAGAAGACGAGAGATAGACAGACCGTTAGGATATACAAAGGTGTTCAGAGCACAGGCCCTGAGGGGACTGCCATTGAAGCCAATGTCCAAAGACACACACCTTAGCAAATGATCAGAATGGGAACTCTAATAGCAGCTAATGCTGGCCAGGGCTGGAGCAACAGGACTACTCCTTGGCTGATTGTAGGCCTGGAAACAAACAAACAAACAAAACAAAACAAAACAAAAAAACCTGTGGCCTTTGTTATTGAAGATACATTAGCGGGGTTTTTTAAAAATAAAACTGCATTCTCGGACTGGTGAGATGGCTCAGAGGGTAAGAGCACTGACTGCTCTTCTGAAGGTTGTGAGTTCAAATCCCAGCAACCACGTGGTGGCTCACAACCACCCCAATGAAATCTGATAACCTCTTCTGTGTACTCATTTATAATAAAATAAATCTAAAAAAAAAAAAAAACAAAACTGCATTCTCCTGCCCCAGCAACTATGCTGTTTCATATTTTAACTCTATGAGACAAACAATTATCTGTCCATATACAAAGATGCAGAGAGAGAGAGAGAGAGAGAGAGAGAGAGAGAGAGAGAGAGAGGAGAGAGGGATGCATAGCAGCCTTATTTATAACTGCCCAAACTTTTAAGCAACCAATATGACCTTTAGTAGGGGAACTGATAGGCTTTGGTGCAGAAGGACAGAAGAATACCGAACCATTTAGCTTTAAAAACTAAACCAAGGAGGAAATTTAAATGAATACGGATGAGGAAAAGAGCGAAGTCTGAAAAGCTACACACTGTGCGTGATGCCAGTTATATAATATTTCCAGACAGAGATTCCCCCCTCAGGCATCGCCATCCCATCAGGGATCCACCCTAGATAGGACTTGCCCTTGAGAACCTGTGTGATGGCATCCTCCAGGTTCCTCCACGGTGATCTATGGAGTTCTTCCCCACTGTCCTTTCTTAGAAGCTGGCTGCTAAGACAACACACAGGGCAGGCTCACACTTCGCCTCCTGAAATTCTGGACTTGTGCTGGAATCACCATGGTGACAATAAACTCCTTGGGAGCCTTGGGAGGCTGTGCAAGAGCTTGGCCTCTAGGCCTCACCCATTGTATTTAATACCGTCCACAGACGACACTTCCAAAGCCTGTGGGGTCTGCATATCCCTGGGGTCCCAGCACCCAGGAAGCTGCAGCAAGAGGCTCCCAAATTCGAGGTCAGCCTCAGATGACGATTTTATGCTACAAAGTTACCTATGCCCCTGTATCTGTGAGTGAATTGGCACCGGGCACAGTCAAGTGACCAGATTCTTTGACCCCTGCAACCGCATGCATCCGTGAAAGCTTACCTGGGTCGGCCAGTCTCAACCAAGACGACCCTCCCAACATCATGGCGTTGCAGGGTGGCCGTCTGTGTGGCTGGCACTGCCACACTCCACCCAGCTGGCCTTGGTAAGATGTACCCCATATCCTCACTCTGTAGCCCAGGTTGACCTTGAACTCCAGGCAATGCTCCTGCTTCAGCTTCCCCGAGTGCCGGGATTGGAGACATACACCACCACGCCCAGCTGGACATCTCTCTCTCTCTCTCTCTCTCTCTCTCTCTCTCTCTTTCTCTCTCTCTCTTTACCTGCACACAGAGAAAGTTTAGGCCAAAGAATTTGACATGTCTTCAAAATGTCAATGAACCACTTGGGAAATACGAAACTGACTTAACGGTTTTCCCCAGGTCTTACTTAATTATGAATTTAATATTCTTGACATTTTCCTTTACTTCTAAGCAGCCTCGGAGGCTCTTGAGCCTGGAGACAGGGTATCAGGAGCATGGGTGTTGTCGTAAAGGTGCATAAAAGGCACGATGTCTTTTCCTTGGCAGGGTCTCTGCTTTTGAACTGGAAAGGATGGAAATAGGTGAAGGCCAGAAGTCATGGCAATTTCTTGTGGCTCTCTCTGGGTGGGGAGTGTGGTCACATGGTCCAAGCTGCTTTGTCACTGATGCCTTGTGACTATGGGTGGATGGCACCTGTCTAGGTTTTTTTTTCCTTCGAGACAGGGTTTCTCTGTGTAGCCTTGGCTGTCCTGGAACTCACTCTGTAGACCAGGTTGGCCTCGAACTCAGAAATCCGCCTGCCTCTGCCTCCCAAGTGCTGGGATTAAAGGCATGCACCACCACCACCCGGCCAGTGGCACCTGTCTAAAGGCCTCAGTTGTTTCATCTGTAGAATCAGGTGCCAGCTCCTTTGTGAGGAGGCTCCCTAATACTCAGTGAGTGTTAGTCACGAAGATGGTTAATTCTCTCAGAATCACCTAGAAAATACATGATTAATCCTGAGATTCACTGGAGAAAAACCAATTCCACCATTTTGGGGCAATTTTTTATAATTGGTCCAAAGCTTTATTAAATGATTAAATACAGACTAAGAGAAGGACTTTGGTCAAGACTACTCTCTAGGATTTCCCAGCTGAATGGCCCTGAGATGCGTGGTGGTGGTGGTGGTGGTGGTGGTAGTGGTGGTGGTGGTGGTGTAGTTACAAAGACAAACTTATAGGCCACTGTACTTTCCCATGAGGCTTTTGTTATCTAGAACTACAACTCCCAACATTCCAGGAGGTTACCTGCTCCTTGAGCAGGTGGGGCTTACAGGTTAATTCTGAGTATTACATACCCAACTGGCATGTGTGTCACACTCCAGCCACCTTGCTTTTCCTGCTGTGAGGGCCTAGCCTCTGCAGCAGTGGTCCAGAGAATGCCTTGCCTCCTGGAGTTGTTTGTGCCAGGTATTTTTAACACAGCAACAAGACAAGGAACTTTTGCGTTTCCTAACATCCGCCATGCCAATAGGAAGACTAGAGCCCCACTGTGAGCCAGCCGGGTTGCTGCTGGGGTCATGCTGGGGTCATGCTGACAACATCACAGACTGTTGTCAACCAGCCTGGTTCCAACAGGGATCTATGTATGTAGCACGGACATTGAGGGGAGGCTGGGGTTGTGGACTTTCGCGGCTCTCAAGGTTCCCAAGGCTTTCACTCTGTACTACAGTTCCTCATCTTATGCTGACCGCCTCCCACCATAAAAATCATTTTTTGAGCCGGGAGGTGGTGGTGCACACCTTTAATCCCAGCACTTGGGAGGTTTCTGAGTTCAAGGCCAGCCTGGTTTACAGAGTGAGTTCCAGGACAGCCAGGGCTACACAGAAAACCCTTTTGCTACTTTTATGAATCACAATGTGGATGTTTTTTGAGATAGAGGTTTGCCAAAGGGTAACAACCTGCAGGTTGAGAAACCATTTTTTTTCTAGAATGTTCCATGTCTTATGGAAGTTCTGAGGCCTTCCAGCATCACGTCAGGCTCTGTAATTGTGGGCAGAAGGGCAGAATCCCTGTTGGAGCCTAGTACCACATCACATCAGATGGAGTCCTGGTGGCACTCTCTAGGACCTGTCCCTAAGCCTCCGAGAGAGATCTGAGACCTGGAACAGATGGTGTGTGTGTGGGGGGGTGTTGCACGATTCTTGCCCTGGCAATAAGACCCTGAGAAATGCACACACCTTCTCTTGGCCTGTTTCTTTGCACTAAAGGTGAGGAGAAGATCCTGGGCTTTACCCCTGTCCTGGGTTCATGGAGGGTTAGAGGGAGGTGGTCTCTGGGAATTGTGAAGGAAACATGGCAGTGGCCTTACATGGAACACCAGAGTGAACATCAGCCCCTTTGCCGCCTGGGCTGCCAAGCCGGGGTGTGCAGCCTCCCTGGCCTTTGCTTCCCTTGCTGACGAAGAACAACAGGAAACTGAAATGCTTACTGAGGTAGGGCAGCTTCAGTCAGAGCAAGGCTGAGAATTCATGAGCAGCTGGTTGACACACTATGTGGCCCACGACACACACACACACATTTCCTTGCACCCAGATCCCAGTCGCCCAGTTCTGGCCCAGCCCAAACTCATAGAGACATCGGAAAACTATCCATCCAGGCCCCCGACGTGTTGGGCTAGAGAATAGGGCCTGGGAAGGGGGCAGGACTGGGGGAGTGACAGGCCAACCTCCTCCTGTCTCCCTGGAGATGTCACAGGCTTAGCGGGGGCTGCTTGACACATGTCGGATAAAATAAGGGAAAATAAATAACAATGTTTATAAGAAGATTAGCAGGAAGGCAGGAAAATTTCTCTGGGGAGCCCTTGGCTGCATCTGGAAGTGACAGCCCCATCACCTTATCAGAGTCATAATGAGGTGCCAGGATTTGGGGTCATTAAAAATCCTCTCCGGCTGGGCTGCTCTCTCTCCATCGCCTTTGATGGAGGCCTGGTGGCTGCTTGGTCCCTTCCCCCACCGCCTTCCCACCCCCTTGGCTGTCCCCCTGCTTGCCTGGGTGCGGAGGTGAGATGTTGATGTCCAGCTCAGTGGAAGTAATGCAGTGGGACATCCCAATTTGTGCCTGGGTCCCTGCAGGCACAGAGTCCTTCTTCTCGCGGTGTGGATTAGCTCTGTTTTATCTGGGCTCCTTCAGAGAAGAAGTGGGGGTAGGAGAATCTGCAAGTGCCTGTGTATGACTCCAGGCTGCTCTGCCCAGAAAGGCTGGCCCTGCAGCCCAAGCAAGACCACGCTTGCAAACTGAGGTCTGGAAGGGATGCTGGGCCTAGACTGACACGTGTGGGGACGGAGCCAGTCTTTGACCTGGGCTGCACATTCACAGCCCTGTATTGAAGGGTTTGTGGGTCTGTGATCAGGTGGAGGGAGCAGAGCAGGAATGTGTGGTGGGAGGCAGGGAGGGCCAATTGCCAGGGCAGACACTGGGTGACCCTGAGAAGTCAGGCCAGTAAGAGGGGACAGATTTAAACGGTAAGGTTCCCAAGTGGCTCTCTTCACACGCGTCCCTCCCTCCCAACTAGACACCCTGAGCCCTCTCCATCCCCACTGCTATTATGGAGAAAACACTCTGCTCCCCTTGTCCCAAAGCTTATCTTCCAGGCACTCCAAGCACGCTTGTAGTCTATCGATTTTTTTTTCTCCACCGCTCACTGGTCCCATGTCCCTTGAGGGATACATTTGAGCAAGGAGGATTATTATTAAGCAAGAAACTTAGGTTCGGCAGCAGCCCTGTAGGAAAGCCCTCTCAAGGTACCCACCTCTGGTCCACACGATGTCTTTATGCTCTGGGCACATTCAGTCCCATCCTGGAAAGCCCGGGCCTGGCAGTACAGTGAGGTTGGATTAATTTCCTAGTTGCTCCTCAGCCAGGCACTGTTCCCTGTTCAGTAAATGACCTGCCCAATTGAATGCAGTAGCTCCGCTGTTACATCTGACGGCTTGGGATATCTGGATGTTTCTTTTCAGTCAATAAAGGCCCACTGGTAAAATGGTAAAGCTACGGTCATCGCCAGCTCTGTCTACACGCAGGAAAGGTGATGCTGCGGGAGGAGGTCGTGCCTACCCTTCACAGGTGTCCCCTCTCAGGGCCATGTCTCTTCCTGCCTCTAAAGTTCCTCTCAGCTGCATTGGAAAGGACCTTTGGCATATGGCAGCTCTGGCTCTGTCTCCCCTCTGGAGGAGTCAGGGTCATGGAGCAGTCAAGTGGATCGAGTATTACAGATCCCAGCTCAGGGGTAAAGCCAGCATTCAGACGTTTTCCATTGCTCCAGGAACCCCTCACCAGTAAGGGCCATGAAAGAAGGTCTCCCTGTGGCACTGCTGCCCACATAGCGCCTCTGTGCTCTAGACAAGGACGGACGGACTCCTATTTGCTCAAGACACTATGAGACTTTGATATCTGAGGTTCAGACAGAGCCCAAGAAGAGAGGCCACTCTGGATGAGGCTATGGCTTGGACTCCTTCCATAGAGGCTTTGTGGCCTCTCTGTGACCGTTAATGCCTTTGGGCATCAGATCTGCAACTCCAATCAATGGACAGTTAAAGCCACAGTCCAACTTCAGACAGCTTCTGTGCTTAGTGTCTTACAGTCCTGCCTGAGCACTGGAGTCCAGGAGTTCCTGGCTCAAACCTGGATCTCAGATGCAGGATGAGAGGAGCAGCTCAGGGTCAGAAGAGTCGGGGGGGGGGGGGGGGGGGGATGCTTGCAGAATCCCAGGTCAGGACTGTCTGCAGCTGCACTTCACCTGGGTACTAGGACTTCTGTTGAATGGCCTAGCCCATCAAAGACCGGCCTGGGGCCCCGCTGAGCGGAGGACTCGAGGAGCGCAGGGTGGAGTGCTATCTTTGCAGCTGTGACACCCAATGCCTGGGGCTCCAGTGGCCTAGGATACACTGCTCAGCTTTCAGTTCTGGTTCTGGGCTCTGTGCCGGCTCCTGTGGCCATGAGGGGTTTCTGTGTCACACTTACTGCCGGTGACAGAAGACCAGATTTAGCACATAATTTACTTCTGGAAAAAAAAAAAACCAGTCGATTCAAGGCCACCCCTAGCATGCTGTCTCCCTCAATTGCTTGCTTCCAGTGTTAATGCTTGAGCTCCCGATAATAGCAATAATAAATAATAGTGAGTATTTATGGGGTGCATCCTAGGTGCCAGGCATTGCTGAGTGCTCTATTTGTAGCACCCTGCTGGAAGCCAGGAATGCTGTTACCCCACTCTTCCGATGGAAGCCCCAAGTCTCAGAGACATCACTGCTCCCGGGCTGGCTTGCACCCAGGTCTGGAAGACTTCATTGTTTTTGGCTGCTGTGTGAGGCTTAGCCCTGGTCTCCCCGGGCTAGCCTGGGCTGCAGTGGGAGGTCCAGTGGGTCTCGACTGTGGAAATGAGTAGCTGCAGGCTGGCCCTTGTTACTGACGGTCCCTCCTCCCCAGAGTCTGTCCCTTAGGAAACCCCTCCCACATTGCTTCTCCCCTGGTGGCTCAGCACTGAGTCACTTCCTGCACTTTGATATCTGGCCCCGGGAAAGGCCACGTGACAAATTCTACTGTATTGGAGGAGCCAGAACTCATTAGTTTATACAACATCCGAGCTGGCAGGGCAGAGGTGGGCGGGGTGGACCCAGAAGCTCCCGGGTAGACATTGCTCTGGCCACCCCCAGGCCAGAACTCCCAAAACTCTTTTCATCTTTCATGAAACCCTGGAATTACTTTGTTTCGATTGCTGTGGTGGGCGGGGGAGGCGGGCAAGAGAGGGGACACTGAGGCTGGCCTCCTTTCAACCGAGGACACCTTCCTCTGTCTCAGAGCCCCTCCTGGACCCTTCTCTGAGGTCAGGGAGAGAGGAAAGAAAAGAGCTAGCTAGCTCCAGGAAGCATTTGTAGGTTGTTGTTGTTGTTGTTGTTGTTGTTGTTGTTGTTTTCTCAACAAAGCAAAGTGTTTCTGTAGGCGAATGAGCTGGGGAGTGAAAAATAAGTCACCGCTGGGGACCAGGATGATTAATGACCAAGGAAATGAGTGACCAGCAAGACCGGGGCTGAGGGAAGTGGGACAATTGAGCCTGAGCACATGAGGCATAGCTAAGCATTGGAGGGGTACTGCCTGGCTGGTGGGCTGAGGCTGAGGTCCCCCTGAGCAGAAGCTTCCAGTACAGGGAGGGGACTGACCGATAAGAGCAAAAACTCAGACGGTGGGGGCCGGGGTGGGGAAGCAGTCAGGAGGGCCCACAGGAGAGCCAGGGATGGGTACACGCCCCTCCCAAGCAGATATCAACCACGAGCTCTCTCACAAGTCCTCCGCTGTCTTCTATCATGTGCTGTCTAGGACAAAGGGTAAGAGAGAGATCACCCCACAGCTCCTAAGGTCTGTGGCTTTATCAACTCGTCTGGGTTGCCCCACCCAACACAATCAAGTGAGCCTAAGCATTCCCTTCCCTCCCCCCTCCCGCCCCACCACCCCCACCAGTTCCTTTCCCCCAGCTAGGTATGCTCATAGGTTATATTAAAGGGGACATGCCTTGTCCTGGGTCCCAGTGATGGCATCTATGCCTCCCAAATGCAGGGACCCACAGCTTGTGAGGCTTATAATCAAGGACCAGACAAGAGCTATGCCTGGCCCTTAGCCACCTAATGTGTATTAGTGCTGGATTGACGGGGGGGTGGGGGGGTGGAGGGGGCTCCTCATTCTTGTCAAGGGTCCTAGCATATCTTAGATTGAAGGCTGATGGGATGCTCAGCCCTCCCCCATCCCTATAACAGAATCTCCTATATCTTCCTGACAAGTCCTTCCCCAACCTTGAGGATGGCATCTGGCTAATGGGTACCTGTTATGAGTCCCCTTTACCGGAGTTTCTGCAGGCTTGACCTCCACCAGTAGCTATACCCCATTACCTAGGCACAGTGGAGTCTTCTCCAATTCCAGGAGGTACCCTGACCAACACAGGGTTAAATTCCCTCTCACCTGAGCTCTTTCCCACGTGACAATGGGCCCTGGGCTAAGAATAGGTTGGCTGGCTGCTTCCAGATCTACTGGGGTTTGTGTGTGTGTGTGTGTGTGTGTGTGTGTGTGTGTGTGTGTGTCTATCACTCTAGGGTGCCCCTCGGCTGGATCCTGTGGCTTTTTTCCTTGTCCTACCAGGCACAGGGCTGAGCCCCTAAAACCTGTTTCCGAGCTGCAGACAGAGCCCAAGAACAGAGGTCACTCTGGATGAGGCTATGCCTTGGACAGTTTCCACAGAGTCGCTTTCCACATGGCCCCTCTGTGATAATTAAAGACCCTTTGGGCATCAGATCTGCACCTCGAACCAACTGCACCGCTACAGCGTTTGAGCCAGAGAGAGAAGAGCGGCCTCTGGCCCCAAGGCTGCTCCGTTGGAGAGCCAAAATTTGACGCAGGGCCTGGTCCCCTTTACAGAGCCCACTCAAACCCCTTCTCCATTTCCTTCCACCTTCCCGTGATCCTTCTCCGTCTTACCCAAGCCTCAGCCTTTGACCATTCCACAGGTAAACGGAGGCACAGATTGGTTAAAAAAAGTAACTCCCGACGGTTTGCCCATCTGTAACCAGAGAGTCTGCATTCCTAGCTGTCCTGAATACATCCCACCACCACAAGACCACTCTCCTCTGCAAGCTCCCACCCCTCCCACTTCCAGGGCTTAGGCTGAGGGTAAGAAGTGCCAGGACCTCCAGCAGCAATCTGAGTGGGCACATCCTGCCAGAGCTTGATTCCCTTGTCCCTTAGCTCCCCCGCAGGGGGAGGGAGGTGGTTCACGTGTCTGCTGGCCCCTCCTCCTGAGGGGGGAAGGGAGGTAGCTCACGTGTCTGCTGGCCCCTCTGGCCTCCTTTGCGGCTGAGGGTTCAGCTCCGACTCCCAGCGCCCCAGCTTTAGGTCGGCTCCATTCCAAGTCGTTTTATTAATTCTCTCGCTGCAGCAAGAGCACTTTAATTAGCCCGGCCGATTTATCTATATAAATACAAACGGATGGCGGCTGGTGCTCCACAGTGGGGCGGGGAAGTGAAAAAAGGAGCTGGACCAGCGGGTTGCCTAGGGCAGAGGAAGTGACAACGGGCGCCTAACCAGCAACCAAAAATATGACTTTAATATCGTGTGCACATGCACGTGTGCGGGTGGGCAGGCGGGCGGGCGTGTTCTGAGAAGTGCTGTCGCTCTGTGGTGGGGACATACATGGCTTCAGAGCGGAATTCTTCTGCATTCCCAGAAAGCCCTGGTCTCTTCTTTTGGAAACCACATCAGTGAGTCCCTGACTGATTGAGACCCCCCCTACTTCCTTAGGATGGCAAGGGACAGGTGACAAAGTGACCGCGTTCAAAAGCTGCCCCTGGACTCAGGCAGGAGACTGGGTGATGATTCGGTCTTGCTTACATGAACCTCAAAGGTCAAAGCCACTTCTCTAAGCACTTGAAGTGTCTGGAGAGGAGCAAGTGGAGTGTAGACTCTACAACTGACTGTCTCACTCCCGTCGTGGCCAGGTATGCCTCGAAAGGTGACTTCTTTTCCTACTCCATGCCTTAGTTTGCCCCTCTGTAATATGGGAGCATATTACACCAAGCTCGCACCAAGCTCCCAGGCACCAACGTCTAAGTGGACACGCTGGGGCTGGGTGACACCTCCTTCAAACCTCTCAGAGCAGCCGGAGGTGATGTCCAGCGGTGATGTCACGCTGGGGCGGAGACTGTGGTGGAAGGCGAGGTAGGAGTAACAACAGCACTGCGCTATGCCTCCTGCCAGGCACACCCTCTTTACCCTCTAACTCTGTAAGCTGCTGTCCCCTGAGGTGCCTGTCTAGCAGCTGGGGGACACATGTGACAAGGGACCTGGCGCTGGGCAGGTCCATGTGGGGGGAGACTGTTGTTATTAGTGGGGGAGGTAGGCAGGGGAGGCGACTGTTGGGAACAGCGGTCCAGGAAAGCTGTCTGAAGACAGGGGCCCCTCAGTAGCCTATAGCTCCTTCCAAAACCTTGAACACACAGCATCTCTCTCCTCAGCTCCTCTTGCCAGACCACAGGTTATCTTTGAAGGAGCCATGTTCTTGTCATGGGAACTAGACACGTAGCCTAGAGACAAAGATCAGAGACGGCATGGAGGGGATTTCTAAAGTGAGGCAGTAGGAAGTAGAAATAGGATGTGATGCAGAGGCCCTTCTTGTTGTAGAAATCACACTACTTAACACTGCTCATGGGTATCCACATACGTGCATGTACACACACACACACACACACATACACACATATACACATATACACATATAATACACCACACAAACACACACATGTACAATATACCACACAAACACACACTCACACATACACACACCATACACAGACACACATACCATACCACACACAGACACATATCACACCAAACACCTACACGACACACATATAACACCACACACATATCACACACACCACTCCACACATGTACAACACACATATACACACAACACACAGACACCATGCATACACATATGCCACACACACACCACCCATACACCACACACATCAGACCACACACACACACACACGACACACTCTACACATAACACATCATACCTGACACCACACCACACACACACAGCACACATACACCACACCACACATACACACACACTATAAACACGCCACACACACAATGCACACTGTACTCATTACAAACCTATAATACACATACAACACCACAGCATATACAACACATATACACACAAACCATACACACACCCACCCACACATACCACACACACATCAGACCACACACACAACACACACCATACACATAACACACACAAACACCCTACCACACCATACATACAGGCACCCCACACGTATAACACACACACACACTACCCGAATACCATGCCACACACAAATTACATACATACCCCACATCACACTCCCCCATCACACTCCCCCAAGCACACTGCGGTAAGGCCATAGGACAGGCAGCCTGCTGCTCTAAATTCTATGCGGTGGCAAAAGCCATGGTAATAATGGTCCTCGGGGAGTGTCTTCATTGTGTCCAGAGGGACCTTACCTCCCTCCCTGAGCATCCCAAGGACTGGGCAGCCAGCAGCCTAGTGATTGCTCTCCTTATTTTCCCGTGGGGACCTGGACCCAGTGCTCAGGGTGTTCAACAGGGCACTGCTGCTGGAGATGCCCACAACCTCCAGGCTGCTGGTTCCCCTCTACTAGGCTGCCCATCCTGGCTAGGCCGGTAGACAGATCGGATCCAACCCATCCCTGTGGCTCTCTGATACAACAGGTTGGGCCGATTGGCTGCCCTGATTCGGTCTCGGGCCACTCGCTCTCCATTCTGGCTTCTGTGACCTCAGTGTCCCTGTAGCCTTGAAGGTGAAGGGGTGAATTGTGCCCTGTTTCATTCTCCTGAGCCTCCGTATGCAGGACGCAAGGCGCAGTGGGAAACACCGGAAGCCAAGAGGCAGACCTGGTTGATACTCTGTTGCCTCCTGTGTGAGCTAGCTCACAGCAAGCTCAGCCCTGCTCTGGGGGCTCACCTCTCCCACGAGAAGCCTTTCTCCTCAGCCCTGCAGGGCTTTAAGCAGAACCTCTGAGGAACAAAGAGGGAAAAGCTAAAAATCACTGGCTTGGGTTGACATGTTCAAAGGAGCTGACTGGCTGGGATTCGAACTCAGATTTCTCCTGAAGCTCTTACCTAAGGCTTCCTTGGCCTTAGGTAAGAAAGAATGGTGTGGGTCAAGACCCTGATACCTCGAGGGAGAGCAGCTGACCTAGCCTCATAATGGTGAGGCTCCTTTCCAGTCAGGAGCCAGGGTAGAGGGGATGTGCTCTTGCCCCCATCACAAGGACCTGATGGGGCTAAACTATCCCATGTCCTGCTGAGTAGGTTTCAGATCAAGTGCACCGTCCTGTCGAGCTGTCCCAGACATCCTGATTAGGAGCGGCTGCCCCGTCGGCATCCCAAGCTCCTCACTGCCCCAGCTTTCCTTTGCCTTTGTAGCACCCTTGGTGTCTGAGACTCGTCGGCCAGGGTCTGAGGGTGACGACTGCCTCCTCCAGCCGGGACAGACACTGCCCATTAGATCCCTGCTATAGCCTGGTACTCTGCACCCTAGAGAGGTTCTAAATGAGGAGCTACAGGACGGGTCCCTGAAAAGATGGCCACCGTGTAGCCTGCTGTGAAGGCCGGCTGGTTGGTCGACAGCCAGAGCACCCTGGGAAACACCTGGGCTTATCAGGGCTAGAGACCAGGGGCTGATACTCTCTGCTTGTCGATCTAGTGGTCCACTGAGTCCTAAGCCGAAAGGGGAGCCAGGTGAGGTCAGTCAGAGGAAGAAGGATGCGTCAGATAGGACTCTGGGACAATGAAAAGAAGGGAAGGTTACAGGAAGGAGCAGAGGCGGGTAGGAAAGACGTGAGGGACCGTCATTCATCAGCAGGATGGGCCCATCAAGTTGTCATTCCAGGGCCAGCTCATCTTTCCTGTCGTCTCTCAGCATACTCATGGCCAGGAAAACCCCTCCATCCCAGCCAGAGGTCTCTACCTGGAAACCCGGGCTGCCAAGCTCATTCACCCTTGCCCCTCATTGTTTTTGGGCCGGAAGAGGAGGCGCATAGAGAGGCAGGGACTTGCCCAAGGTCACGAGACAGAAGCATCCAGTCCCCAGGTGTCCCAGCACCCTAAGAAAGGGTCTCTCCGTGCTCTGCCCAATTCGAGGATGGTACATCAGCATGCCCACTGCAGCCCTGCTTTCCAGCAGCCTAGCAGAGCCCCGCCCGGGTGTCACATCTATTTCTGGGCTTGCTGTCCAGGGCCTAGGGTCTGAGTGTCAGAACCTAAAAATAAAAAGACAGATTGTCCTCATTGGCTGTAATTACAGCCTAAAAAGACTAGTGTGGAGAGAGGAGAAAAAAATTCCTAAGCCGAGTATCAGTCACGGGCAGACAGATACCAGGAAGGCGGGGTTCTGAGCACATCACAAGGGACCTCCTATCCCCAACCTTCTAGCTCACTGAGGAAGCAGGTCCTGCCATAGCCTCTGGTCTCTGTGAGTTAGAGACAGGCAAGCCCTGTGGGGGAACCACAACCCATTCAGCTGTCCAAAAATCCGAGCCTTCCCTTATAACTCCAGTCTCTTACCTGTGTGATGAGACTACCTAGTTCCTTAACAGATAGGTACCGGATGCCTTCTGTATGCAGGTGGCCCTGGTGCTCTGTCTGTGGAAGGCACATTCGGGCAGAGTGGTGGAGTGGGATAGAATCAGTCGGAATGGGAGAACAGTGTGTGACTGGAGGAAGTTCCGCAGATGAGTGGGGTGGGGTAGGGTGGAGACTGCCTGATTGGGGGGGGGGGCAGAAGCCATGCTCAGGAAAGAGGTGAATATTCTCAGGCACCCCAGGAAAGAAAGCCCTTAGGTCTGGGGCCCTGGAGGCAAGCAGGGTGGTTTGGCATAGAGCTCTGGTGCCAGATTCTATAGAGCCTTCGTGGCTCTTGGGGAGTGTCTGAATTTGATTCTAAAAATGATGGAAAGCCACCAGAGGGATTAAGAATGGGGGGGTCATGTGAGACTTGGAGTGTAGATCAGTCAATAGAGTAGCTGCCTAGTGTGCACGCGGCTCTGGGCTTAGTTTCCCAGCACTGTGCAAACAGAGCAAACCAGTACATGTTTATAAACGCAGACCTCGGGAGGCTGAGGAAGAACGATCAGAAGTTCAAGGCCGTCCTCTACCTCGTAGTGAGTCTGAGGCCAGTGTGAGCTGGAAAAAAGAAAAAAGGAGCAGGCTAGAGGTATTCTGACACCCAAGAGATTGACTGGGCCTGGATAGGAATGGTGTTGTGACGTGACAGGGAAGAGAGAAAAACAGGTACCAAGGATAAACCCAAGGTGTCCAGACTGAGTAATGGGGTGGGTTCTGGGGTCTCTGAGGGAAGGCTGGTGTCTTGCCAAGCGGTGGGAGTCTGGAGCATTCTGCTTTGCCATGGTGATTTCAGCTGTCCCCATGGTCACACGTCAGATGAAGACACTGGGTAGGTGCGGGGAAACTCTGTTCTCTTACTCTCTGCACCCTGGAAGGTGCAGAGTGACTCTCGATCGGCAGAAGCCAGACTCCGGGTCTTAGATTTGGATCTTTACCTGAGCTGGTAGCGTTCAGTGCCGTCCCCTCTCCGGATGCTCAGCTGTGGTGGTGAGCGAGCGAGGCACAGCTGCCAGCCAGTCACAAAAGGTAACAGCCAACACTCGTGTGCTGGACAGCTGAGCTGGAGTTAAGGGCAAGCATATTTTCAGCTCGATGTTCCCAGTCTACTGTGTGACGTAAGTCAAAGAGCCCTGTGCGGTCAAAATGAAGTTAGCTCCAGCTCTGGTCACAGACACAATAAGAAGCAACCAACCAGAGGGCTGGTCTCTAAGACCACGGGACCCAGTGAGATGGTGGAAAAGAAAAGGGGGCTGTATCTGTTGCCAGTGCACCCCCACCCCACCCTTCTCCCCATTGAGTGCAAGCCTCCAGGCCCTTCCTTGCCTCTCAGGTTTCCCTTCTGCCTATGAGAAGATGCTCATGTTTCTTGCTCTCTTCAGATGGAGGCAGGATTCAGTGATGGGGAGAGAAGAAGCCAGAGGAGGCAGTCCATGCTACTGTGGCAGTGTGAGTCCCTACTCTTGAAGTTATGCCAGGTAGCAGAACTAGGAGTGGGTCCCCCAATGAGCCTCCTGGAGCCCTTGCTGTGGACCTAGCATAGGACGATCTCACGCCTTCTCACCTCCTGGTCCCCACCTCCGGAGCCACGCAGTCCCACCTAGCTGGTACAGCCAGGCAAAGATCGGGGCTTTCTCTCTGAGCTTAAGTCCTTGCTGCTGGGCACTGTCAAAGAATAGACCCACTGACATTTATCAGCTTGTGCTGGCACAGATCTGCTGCGCCGGGCTGTCCTAAGTCCCCAGCAGTGCCAGTTTGTCCTTAGTAGAGCCAATGAGGCTTCTAGAGCTAAGGTAGGTACCCTTAGCGTGTCTTAGAGAAGAAGCTGAAGTCCGGGACCCACAGATGGCTGCGGTTTAGACGAGTTTCCTGAGTGAAACACCCCGTGGAAACATCGACAGCAACAGCGGCCACCTCACCTCACTCTGGTGCACTTAGTAGGCTCTCTGTGCACAATGTTTCACTTAATGTCCCTGGGACCCACCCTGTTATTAGCTGCACGCTACAGAATTGAGGCTCCCCGGGGGGTTGTATCACCCAGTCTGACTACAGTCAACAAACTCCTGGGTTCTTTGATCACTGTCTCATGCTGCCAGAGCTCTGGGAGCCTCAACTGGGGGCATTAGTTTCCTCCTCAGGACATTCTATTCGGAAGAAGCTGTTCCGTGCCAGCCTTGACACCAGGCCCTGAGCTTAGAGTGGTGACTCAGATTCTACGTCCCTAGAGTTTTGGGGGCATTAGAGTCAGAGTCCCCAGGCCAAGACTGTGTATGTTGGCTGTTAGAGAAGGAAGCCGGGGAATCTATTCTGCTCACATTAGCTCACTGGTTAACCTTTAACTTGTCACTCCATGGGTCCTTCCCCCCTGTGCCCCTCCCAAGCCTGGCCACAGAAGCTGAGCTAATGGGCTGATGGCTGGAATGGGGTGGGTGGGGGGCTCGTTAAGTGCTCTGTGTGCAAGAGGCCCCCATTAAAGCCATTATCTGTGGGCTGGGCAGAAGTCACTTGGCAAGTGGACTTGGAGTGACCACAGATGGGCACCCCACTGAGGGCTGCGGTTACAAGAGAAGAGCAGCACCCCCTTCACCACCACCCCCACACACACACCTCTCAAACATCCCTCACCTTAGGGCCTGCCCCTCTCTGACATGCCTCAGGTTAACCTCCCCAGGCTGTAGCCACAGTCCCACCAAACCCAGCCGGCCCCTGCCAAGTGTCCGGCTTGTCTTGTCCATTCACTGATGTGCTCTAATGGGCCTATTTAGCGGCTCTGTCAACGGTCGCCTTGGCAGCTAATTGCTGATGCTTCTGCAGCCCTAACTACAATCAGAGCCTGTGAGTGCCTCCGCTGCCTGGGAGGTTCTACCCACTCTGTCCTTGGCCTCCTGATGCGGACCCGAACAACAGGGCCCCTTTAAGAGCGGACAGCCTTGCCCCTCTGAACAGAGGCTCCTGAGCCAGAGAGTTTAGGATAGACAGACAGACTCTCCCATGGTTCATCAGCCCGAATCGTCACAAAACCAGAGGGCCAGGCCTCTAGGCACAGTGGGAGAAACAAATTCATATGTACCATGCCATCCCCCCAAAGACAGTAGGAGGACCAAATGAGACCCAGTCAGAGCCACTGAGTTAGGGAGGGAAAACAAGGACCCCCACGTAGCTTCAGCTCCCGTGTCTGGAGGGGAAGTAGACATATTTACTAGAAGGTCACCCAGGGACCTCAAAATCACCTGCCCCCACGTGACCACATCTGCTCTTCATCCAGAGTTTGCAACATCATGTTCCGGCCCTCTGGTCACTCAGAGCAGAATACTGGGATCCTCAGTAACATCCTTCCTTAGGGGCGCGCCCTTGAAGAAGATGCCGGGGGCCCCAGTATCTTTCTCTCTCCCAGTTATCGCGACAGGCATGAGTTTTCTCAGCTACACACTCGTGCAGTGGTGCATCGTACCATCCAGACCCAAACGTGCAGCTGCAATGGGCCTCTTCCCCCTGTAAGCTGCACTGACAGACACGCCCCTGGTACATGCCCTCAGCATCTTCACGTGAATGACTGCCGTTGTCTCCCCAGCCTCTCTCCAACTCCAGCCTCCCCTGGACTCCCATCCACACAGAATACAGAGTTATGGAACTCGCTTGCAAGGATCAGCCCTGTGTGTCACCTGCCCATAGGAGGAACTTCACATGGGCAGGACTGACTGGATGGGTGGATGGATGACACACATGGATGACTGACAATGAAGTTCAGATCCCCCTCTGAGCTTGGAAGGTACCACTGCCTCCTCTCCTCCTCTTCTTCCTCCCCTTCCTCCTCCTTCTCCTCTTCCTCCTCCCCTTCTTCCTCCTCCTCCTACCTTTCCTTCTCTTCCTCCCCTTCCTCCTCCTCTTCTTCTTCCTTCTTTTCCTCCTCCTCCTCCCCCTCCTCCTCTTCTTCCTCCCCTTCCTCCTCCTCCTCTTCCTCCTCCTCCCCTTCCTCCTCCTCCCTTTCCTCTTCTTCCTCCCCTTCCTCCTCCTCCCCTTCCTCCTCCTGCCCTTCATCCTCTTCCTCCTCCTCCCCTCCCTCTTCTTCTTCCTCCCCTCCTCCTCCTCTTCCTCCTCCCCTCCCTCCTCCTCTTCTCCCTCCTCCTCCCCTCCCTCCTCCTCCTTTTCCTCCTCCTCCTCCTCTTCCTCCTCTTCTTCCTCCTCCTCCTCCCTTTCCTCCTCTTCCTCCTCCTCTTCCTCCTCCTCCTCCCTTTCCTCCTCTTCCTCCTCCTCTTCCTCCTCCTCCCCTTCCTCCTCTTCTTCCTCCCCTCCTCCCCTTCCTCTTCCTCTCTTTCTCATCCTCCTCCTCTCCCTCCTCCTCTTCACCTCTTTCTGCCTCTGCCTCGAGGCTCCAGTCCCACCGCACACCTCTCCTCTGGTTGGACTATGCTGTTTCTCCCTAGCAGAGCTTTGCACGTGCTGTTTCCTTCCCTTTGAATGTTGGGCTCTGTGGCTCTGTATTCACCAAGACTCCGACACACAGAAATGGAGCAAGTTGGAACTGACAGTAACACTTGTCTGTTTAATGAACCATGATTGCTGGATAAGGATGTCAAAGAGGTGACAGACAGACTGACAGGGTTCCAGCAGTGCCCATCCCAGCCATGAAGATGTAGACGTGTGACCTCTGTGTACCCCTTGCCCTGGGTCAGATGAGAAACCAGTGTTCCTCTTCTGGAGGGCTCATGATGACTTGGGGCCTCTGACACTAAGGTGGAATAAATAAGGCCCCCCGTTGATGGCAGCTGTGATGGGAATTGCTTGGCTGGCCAGAGAAGCCATCCCTCTTCCTCCTTAGCCTGGCAGATTCTTGTCCCAGCAGCATGGTTGGCTCTCCAGAAAGGTGGCAGGGGATTAGGGAAGGCTGCCCACCAGAAGAAGAGCCCTCAGGTCACGAGTGAGCTACATAGGCCCTTCGCCAGCTGTGCTGATGACTCCTGGGGCTGGTAGGTACCCTGTGCTGATGTCCCCTTTTTTCCTACAGTGCACACTGGTTGGGGGGTTGTCAAGAATGTGGGATTTTGTGAGCTCTTAGAGACCCACAGGGATAATCTAGAGACCCGCTAGCATAACCTGACTGGTTCAGGACCCTCTGAAGTGGGGCAGGTTCCACTACCCCTTCCTGCCATCCACTCATCCCTGCAGCTGTGGGCTGGGCTCTGAGCAGGACTGAAGGCCTCAAGCCTCAACTCCATCCATCACAAGTCTCACAGACCCAGAGAAACTGAGAATCCTGATCCGTCCTGCAAGGGCAGCCTGGTGTAGCTGTCTGAAGACCTGACCCAAGTCTCTTTCCCCTGGTGAAGGGAGATAGGTAACCACCGGGAGGTATCATGAATTCCCTAGATTATCCTCGACAAGGGTCCTTTACCCATCTGCTACCCAGTCTTTATGTTCTGAGGCAATAATCAGCCAACATGAAGCTTCTACTGGTTGGATCCTCAGGCTCTATGGCTTAAAGCAGCATTAAGTCCTTGTTCTTCCATCTGATGATCTAGCCAGGGCTCTGTTCCCTAAACCATATCTTTCAGTCTTAGTTGTCAGAGCAAGACAAAGGACCTCCCCAAGCAAGCCCATGTGGCCACAGCATCCCTGTTTCTAGTTAAGCTTGAGCAGAATGTCCCTCCCTGTGTCATCTCCAGTCCCTTTGGCTCACCCTCCCTTCTGCATGTTCCTCTGAGACAGATCCTATCCCCTCGTTTATGAATTATTAATTTGCCCTGACTACATTAAGCGCTGCCAGCCTCTTGGCTCCATCATTCTCCCTGGGGTGAGCCTGCAGCTAGGACCACGA
>NW_022196909.1:10991041-11013413 GCF_008632895.1 Mastomys coucha
GTGTAAGGATTCAGTGACATCATCCTGTTTCACGGTCAACCATTGGACTGAGCCTGGGGAGGCCAATGGAAGAGTTAGGGGGAAGGACTGAAGGAGCTGAAGGGGATTGCAATCCCATAGGAAGAACAACAGTATCAACTAACTGGACACCTCAGGACTCCCAGGAACTAAGCTACCAACCAAAGAGTAGCAGAGGATGGCCTCATTTGGCATCGATGGGAGGGGAGGTGCTTGGTCCTGTGGAGCCTTGATGCCCCAGAGAAGGGGGATGCTAGAGGGGTGAGGAGGGACTAAGTGGGCGGGGAGCACCCTCTTAGAGGCAAATGGGAAGGGGATGAGGTGGGGGGGTTGTGGAGGGGAGACGGGCAAGGGGGAATAACATTTGAAATATAAACATATAAAATGATTAATAAATAAAAAAGAAATGTCTTCACCCTGTTACCATCATCACCGATTAACCCTCCCCTCCTCTCTCTGACAGGGTCTCATGTAGCTCATGCTGCTGAACTTACTTTGTAGCCTGGGTGACCTTGGGCTCCTTGGTCCTGTTTCCGCCACCTAAGTGCTGGTATTCCAGGTGTGTGCTACCGTGTCAGGCTTATGCAGGGCTAGGGATGGGACCCAGGGCTTCACGTGTGCTAGCTGAGCTGCATCCTGAGCCTGAACTCTTCTCTTCTGATGGCTGTTCCCACCAGTCCTGTCTGACAGGCGAGCAAATGCCGAACAGAAAACCTAGGTAGGGCCTTGCTCAGGCCCACACAGCAATACCCCTGTCTCCTCCTTTCAGCCTCACCTCGCAGTTCCCCCGACCATGTCTTCCATCTCGCCCAGTGTTCTCCAACCATGTCTTCCATCTCGCCCAGTGTTCTAGGAAAAGGATGAAATGTCTCCTCACTTAGCAAATAATATTCGTTGACACACTTTTCCTCCGCCCCAGACAGGGAAACTGAGGCACGAAACAAGACTCTGCTGGGTGAGGCTTGTGTCCTGCGCGTACAGATGCCCAGCATTTCTCAGATTCAGTACACTCTAGCTCTGTCTCTTTGCTAGTTGGAAAAAGTGTGGACGGACAGCTCCCAGGACAGATAATCTGCTATGGATACATGGTCTGTGGCTCTAGAGATGAAGAACACCAAACTGAGTTTAAATCAAAATTAATCGCACGGCCCCTTATCCACACCCTCTATCTTGCCCCCGCCAGCCCCCTGGACAGGGAAAATGAAGAAAGACTCAGTTCATCTTCTCGCCTGCTGAACATGCATCCCCCCCCCCGCCCCCGAGGCCCTTTCTCCCAGCCCCCAGCCTCTAATCCCTTTAAAACGTTTCAGAGAACACAGACAATGGGCCTGGGGTGTGTGTGCCCCTCCTGTGCCCACCTCACCAGAGCGGATGAAAAGGGATTGGGAGAGTCTAGGAGGCAGTGGTGGGGAGGTCACACCCCAAGGGACATGGCTCTGCAGGAAGCAGGCAGGCTGGGGATGTCTGGGAAATGTGTGTTGGAGAGCAGAGACAGACTGGGAGATGACAGGTCAGTGCGTGCAGAAGAACCAGCCGGGGAAGAAGCAGAGGTGGGGGTTGCTGAGGCTGGGGGCTGAGGATGAGGGCTTGGAAAGGCAGAAAGCTGAGGTCCTTGGGAAGGCAGGATACAGGCTGATGTTAAAGTCAACTCAGACCAAAACATGAGGGATGCCTGCCCCCTGTACTGGCTGGTTTTGTGTGCCAACTTGACACAGGCTGGAGTTATTACAGAGAAGGGAGCTTCAGTTGGGGAAGTGCCTCCATGAGATCCAACTGTGGGGCATTTTTCTCAATTAGTGATCAAGGGAGGAGGGCCCCTTGTGAGTGGTGCCATCCCTGGGCTGGAAGTCTTGGGTTCTATAAGAGAGCAGGTTGAGCAAGCCAGGGGAAGCAAGCCAGTAAGGAACATCTCTCCATGGCCTCTGCATCAGCTCCTGCTTCCTGACCTGCTTGAGTTCCAGTTCTGACTTCCTTTGGTGATGAACAGCAATGTGGAAGTAAGCTGAATAAACCCTTTCCTCCCTTGGTCATGATGTTTGTGCAGGAATAGAAACCCTGACTAAGACACCCCCCCCCCCCAAAGAAGTAACAGATGCTAGGCACATGGCTACAAGCCCATTTGTTAGGATGCTAGGAGGGGCTAGGAGAACAAGGAGTTCAAGCTCAAAAAGAAGTGGGGATTTATCCCGATTCCTGGCAGCCCTCTCCCTGAGTTACTCAAGTTTCCTTCTCTTGCTTCTGCTGGGCAAGCCTTCCTTTAAGACAGGCTTCTGACTTGGGAGCTGAGCTTCATTCAGTCTGCCCACTGCTGGGGCTGGCTTCTTACCCTGAATGTCCTTGGCTGCCCCTTTCTATCCATCCCCAAGTGTCCTTCCTCTTCCACCTGGCCTGCCTCCCTCATCTGTGTCACCCACTCAGCCTGCCCTGTTCCTGAGTCATGCACTCAGCTCCGTCGGTCTTGAGGGTTCACTATCCTCGTATGATGACCTCGCCCCCACCCACAGACTCTATTCATTCTTTTATTGTAATCTGTGCCTTTTATAGGCATGCTTGCATCTAAAACCTACGGTCTGTCTCTGCCCCCTTCACCCCAGGCTCTCTGTTCCCCTCCAGCCTCATCACCACTGTCTCCTGTATACTTGTTGCTATGCCCTGCCTCCCTTTGATTCTGGTCCTCTTGGGGACATCGCCTATCCCTACACTCCCGGAACACATCTGGGATGGATTTGTTCTATGTCCCCGAAGTCCCCATGCTGAGGGCACACCATACACACTGTGAGAGTGGTGTCTAACTGACAGAGACTGAAGGGGACGCTATGTGTGCAGAGCCATGGGTGAGACACTGAGGGCACATGAGCAGGGTAATCCTCTGCTCTTGGGGCTGACAGAATCCTTCTGTGAGCATTTACCTTTGACCTCCTTTCCAGCCTTTCCCATCCTCACTGTCATTAGTTTAAATTTTCATGCTGGCCAGCCTGCCTGCTCTGTGTGACCCTCAACACACACACACACACAGGCACACATGTACACACACATACACGTACATATACATACATACATACACATACACACTCACACACAAACGTATACACATACACATAGTTACACACATGTACACACATGTATACACTCTTACACACACATATATACACAAGAACACACACATGCATGCACATACACACATGCAAGCACACACACACACACACACACACACACACATTATCCTGTATCTCCATCCATCATATCCAGAATTCTGTCCTCTCCATAGATATACCATATCTGGAAATCTATTGCCATACACCCAGATGAGTCCCTCAACCTGTACCTAAAACTCTGATCCCCCAAGGTGAGCCTTCCTCCCCCATGACCTCCCTGGAGTCTTTGTCCTATTCCAGTTCCCGTCTCTTGCTCTAAGTCCTTCCCTTCTCACTCTGGAGCTAAATGCCCCATTTCATCATCACCGTCTCCCTCCGCACCAGCCACATGAATCTGGCTTACCCAAAGGCTTCCAAATCCCAAATCCAGAACACTTAGAATGCTATACCCCTCGGCAGGAACCCTAGAAATCGGAGTCCCCAGAGTCTGCCCACATCCCACCACTGTGTGTCTGTGTGTGTCCATGTCCGTGTGTCCATCCTTCAACCTTCCTTCTTTCTTTCTCATAGGAAAAGGCTTTTTGGGCTCAGAGTTACACAGCCTGAGAGAGGGAGATACCCACCCACAGTCCACAGGGAGATATTAGAACTCACTCCCCATTTGATGTGTGTGTGTGTGTGTGTGTGTGTGTGTGTGTGTGTGGAAGGGTGACTTCTCTACACACAAAGTAAATATTTGCTCCATTTCTGTATCTTGAGCATGGTTCATGGAGCATTTCAAGCAGGTCCATGGCTGGGAGGATGCTGGGAGACATTGGGTGCAGGGGGGAGGGGGCAAGGAGGAGAGCTAGAGAAAGCAGGCTCTCTGGACTCTCAGAGGAAAGAGTTTCTCAGCTTCTGACCTGTGACCTGCGCCCTCCCTCCCCTCTTGCTCCTGGGCCAAAAGCTCATGGCGGGGGGGGGGGGGGGGGGGACAAAGCCATGTCTTGTCTAGGAGAAGCATGGGCTCTGTTCTTTTTGCCCAGAGAAAGAAAGGCACAGCACTTAGGACAAGTCATGGGCTTAGAGAGGCAGAGGGCAGAAGTGAGTGGCTACCTCCATGTGTCCTGAAGAAATGAATGGCCTTTCTCTGAGCAACTCGGGGTCTTGGAGAGCTCCCAGTACCGCTTGGAAGAATTATCTCTGGAGAGAAGCCAGAGCCTACCTGCCAAGCTTGGCAGCCAGCAGGTTCCTTTGCCTGAGGTCTGAGGTAGAGTCTGAGGTAGAAAGATAATCCTTCAATAATCCTGCCCCAGGGTTGATGTGGGTAGGGGACAGAAGAGCCGTGCAGGAGCCCAGCTCAGCAGAGGCCCCGGAGAAGAAGGTCCCTGGGGTTGGGTGTGGAAGATGGGCAGAGGAAGGAAGGTGTGGGAGCAGTCACGTAGCAGGCGTGGAGGAGGAGCAAGCGTGGCCGGTTGGCAAGAGGCCTTGTTAAAAAGTTTGGCCTTGGCACCTAAGGACAGTGGGTACCTTCCAGCCTATACAGAGGGTCAATCCAATCGTAACTTGAAGGCGAGAGGGCCATTTGGAACTGAGCTGTCTTATGACACAGCGATGAGGTCCTGACCAAAAGCCACGGGGAGGGGAGGTGTGATAAGAGGGGGAGAGCAGAGCTCACAATGGAAGAGAACAATGGAAGAATTGCAGGTGACTTGGAAGTTTGCAGTGCAGGCGATGGAGGGAAAGAATCCATCATCCAGTATTTCATTAAAAGATACGAGTGGGAACCTCTCCACTCCCCACTGGGCAAGTGTGAGAAGCCTCCCCATGGAATCTTAGTCCCACTTACCGTTTGGGCTGAGTGCAGAGTGGGTGGGGTCTCAGCCCTCCCCACCTAACTCCCAGGAGGAAGCCATAGCTCTCTAGAAACTTGATAGGATTGCTAAAAGGCAAAGAAGAGTCACAAGGGAGAGAGGCAGGATTTTTTTTTTTTCTACCATAGGTTAAAACAAAACAAAAAAGTTGGCCAGTTAAACCGAGTGTGCTGGCCTGGGCATGCAACTCCAGAACTAGAGAAGTGGAGGCAGGTAGGGCAATAGTTCAAGATCTTCCTCATCTAATTAGGGAGCTGGAGGCTTGCCTGAGCTACAAGACACCTCGTCTCAAAACAAAGAGGCCGCGAAATGTTAAAGAGATGAGACATTGCTCCTCTCCTTGGAGCAATGTCAGGACCATGGACAGAGACAAGCAGAGGAAGCTTGTCCGAGTCTCAGCCACCAGACCTTGGCATCATTTTATATGACCATGGGAACTTTGTGGTATGGTTGCTGTATTAGTCAGGGTTCTTTAGAGTCACAGAAGTTACGATAGTCTCTATGTAGTAAGGAATTTATTGCAGACTTACAGTCTGTAGTCCAACTCCTAACAATCCACTCCCAAGAATGGTCGGCAGCAGCTATGAATGGAAGTCCGAGGATCCAGCAGTTGCTCAGTCCCACAAGGCAAGCAATTGAATTAAAGCGAGCATTCCTTCTTCCTTATATAGGTCTCCAGCAAAAGGTGTGGCCCAGGTTAAAGGTGTTACCACACCCTTAACCCCAGGTGACCCCAATTGAACTCGCAGATCTTCCAGTCCCAATCTTCTAGGATTCATAGCCACTATGCCACCACACCTCCAATCCCAGACGATCTTGAACTCATAGATCTCTCTATCTTAATCCTCTGGGATTCGTAGCCACTACACTTCAAGATCTCCATGCCAAGATTCAGGTCGGAAACTTGTTATCTCTCAGCCTCCAGACTAGGGCCAGGTGAGCCCTCCAATTCTGGATTGCAGTTCATTTCAGATACAGTCAAGTTGACAACCAGGAATAGCCACTACAGTTGCATTAAGGACCTTCAGATGGAATAGTTGTCCTGGTCGTCTGGGTGGGCCATAAGTGCAATCGTATGTATCTTCATAATGGGAAGGAAGAGAGAGATTTGTGATGTGGACGGGAGAGGGTAAGGCCATGTGGCTACTCTGGGTCAGGGACTGGAACGGGGAAGCCACTAGCCAAGGGATGCTTGTCATCACCAAAATCCATGAATGACTGTCTGAGGAAGTGTGATCCTGCTAACCCCTGGGTTGCAGCGCCGTGGTACTGATTGTCAAATTGGTGAGAGGATAAATTTCTGTTGTTTTAGTGGTGTTTGATCAACGCCGTGGGAGGAAGCTAGCACAGGCACATGGAAAAAGTGATGGCTGGTTTGGGAACACGGGAGTCACTGAGAACCTGCAGGACCAGATGTGAGGGACAGAGGCTGGGCTTTTTTTTTTATTGAAGTGTGTGGATGACAGCTCCGCTTACTGACATGGAAAATGGGCTTCGTGGAGAAGACTTCAAAGCCCCATGCTGGCCACATTAGGCTGGAGAGGAACATTCAGCATCATTGCTGCCAAGAACAGTTCAGCCAGATGAAATCCAATGCCAAGTGCCCCTGCAGGACCCTGTGAAAGCCACAGGGAAACGGACTCCTGGTTAAGCATGGAATAGCAACTAAACAGGATGCCTCAGCCCCTATCCAAGTGCGCCGAGCCCGAGGCACGCTGAGCTAGTGCCCACGTGTTCAGAGATCTCTCCTCGAGCCAACACTAGCGCGGATTCTGCCAGGGGTGTCCCCAGGCAGTCCAGAAATAGCAGCTCGTGCCAGGATTTGCAGTGAATGCCAGGCCAGTTAACTTGGTGCTAGGCAAGCAGAAATGTGTGCCAGAGGAGAGACGATGTCTGCCCAGGGGGTCTAACAGAGAAGTGACACCAGAAGGAGGGGCAGGAATGTGGAGTGGGTGGGTGTGCGCGCATCAGGGAGTCAAGCAGGATGGTGAGGAGCCAAAGGCTGAGGGGGTAAACCCACACAGCCTGTCAGCTGATGATGAGCGCTCTCGGGCAGACAGAATGACAGCCAATGCCCATGCCCGTCGGGGACCTGTCAGCTGTAGAGCCCGGAGCCAGGCTGGAAGCTGGAACAGTAAGGCCCTCCCCCATGCACCCGATTTGGACGAGGGGATTGGCTGCCCTAGGGAGCAACTTTGGGGGTTCCAGGAGGTTCAGGGGTCCCTGGTACAGAGACTGCCAAGCTCCAGGGAGGTGTAGGAGATTCGTTTCTGGGTTTTGTTCTTCTCTCCACGGGACACATCTGGATGGGGCCCCCTCCCTCGCTTTCATCTGCCTTCTGGAATCAAGAAAGAGAGAATGGGTAAGGAAGGCCAGGAGGGAAGGCCACCATGAGGCTGCTAGGGTCTGCTGAGCACTGGCTGGAGGTCTGGGTTTGAGCGAGAGGCCCAGAAGGCCAGTGTGTGCCAAGAACAGGGCAAAGAGATGACACAGGGTGAGATAGCTCCCGCTTCTTCTCTGTATGGGGGCCAGCAGGTTCTCCTTGCTCCTGATTAGCTGAGAACATTAAACCTCAGGAAAGGGAAGCCACCATCCACCGAAGGGGGCTTTTTACACCCCCCCAGCATTCTTCCCCTTATATCCTGCTGCTCAGGAGAAGCCACACTCTCCCCCTCCTCCTTCCTCCCCTCCCTCTCTTCTCGCCCCTCTGTCTTATTCCCCTTGGTGCTGGCTCGTTTTACGTCAACTTGACGCGAGCTAGAGTCATCTGAAAAGAGGAAACCTCTATCGAGAGATCGCCTCCACAAGATCTGGCTGTAGGCAAACCCGTAGGGTATTTTCTTAATTAGTGATTGATTGGGAAGGGCCCAGCTCACTGTGGGTGGTGCCATCCCTGAGCTGGTGGTCACGGATTCTATAAGAAAGTAGTCATGATGAGCAAGCCGCTAAGCAGTACTCCTCCATGGCCTCTACAGTAGCTCCTGCCTCCAGGCTCCTGTCCTGTTTGAGCTCCTGTCCTGACCTCCTTTAATAATGAACAGTGATGTGGAAGTGGAGCCCCAATAAACCCTTCCCTCCCCAAGCTGCTTTTGGTCTTCGTGTTTTATCTATCAATAGCAACCCTAACTAACCCTAACACCGTGTATCCATCCATGTACTCTTCCCTCTCTCCCTCCTATCTACCCATCCGCCTGTCCGTCCATCCATTCGTCCATCAGTCTGCCCATCCTCACTCACCCATCCTGACAGGAAAGTGAGGAGGTAGCTAAGCCTGCTGTACTGGCCAGTAGTCTTAGGTTTGTGTGAAGCCTATCTTATTAGTTTTTATGGTTGTGCTCTCTTTAAAAATCAGAGATGAAATCTATGTTGAACTCCAAGTCACAATGATTTATCCTGTTTTATTGTGGGAGTTTAGAACTTTAGCACTTATGTTTTGGTCTATCGTGCATCTGAATGCTCTCTCTCTCTCTCTCTCTCTCTCTCTCTCTCTCTCTCTCTCTCTCTGTGTGTGTGTGTGTGTGTGTGTGTGTGTGGTGAGATAAGGCTTGAGAGCTTGAGACTGACCTATTATGCCTTTGTGTTAGTGTGAGTGTGTTGTGTGAGAGTGTGTGTGTGTATGTGAGTGTGTTGAGGTAAGCTTAGGATTGGCCAGTGATGCCTTGTGTGTGTGTGTGTGTGTGTGTGTGTGTGTGTGTGTGTATGTGGTGAGATAAGGCTTAGGATTGGCCTGTGATGCCTCATGTGTGTGTGTGTGTGTGTGTACGCGCGCGCGCACACATGCATGCATACATACTCGAGTGTGTGGTATGAAGCAAGGCTTGGAGTCTCTTTCCTTTTTTCCCTTGAACACCTGGCTCCTCGCGTCTTCTATGAAGATTATCTCTCTCGACGACCTTAGATCTCTTGTCACCGTTGACTCCTGTTAGGTCAGTCACCTGCCTTGTGTTCTATGAGCTTATCTGTTCAATTAGATTAAATATCTACTAACATTGTGCTAACATCACATCGTCCTTCACATATATTATTAGGAAGCCTTGAATTTGGTATGAGAAGATCTGGGATATTTTTCTTTTTCTCAAAATTGGTCTATTGCTTCCTTGTTTAGTTTTGAGCAAGTGTGTTGTTTTTTACGCCATGCTGAGCTTCGGTGGCAAAGGCTTTGAGTCTGCACACTGTTATATTTTCTGATTCATGGATTTGGCATGACTCTCTGTTTACTTAGATCAGTTTTTAATTGCTGTGACTAATAATTTATACTTTAAGTCTACAGGAAATACACACATCTTTATTACCTCTATTCCAAACTATTTCCTGAATTTCCTGCCATTATAAATGATATTCCTAAATTTGCATTTCTATTTATTCATTTCCAGGGCTTAGAAATACGATTGATTTTTTTTTTTTCATATTAGCCTGGAATCTTGTTACCATGCCAACCTCACTAATCAATCCTAGTGGTTTTTTCTGTTGATCCATTTGGATTTTCTTTATAGGAAGATGATAAATTTACAACAGGAAGGGAGGGAAGGAGAGAGAGAGAGAGAGAGAGAGAGAGAGAGAGAGAGAGAGAGAGAGCTCCTTTGATATCTTTCCAGTCTATGAGGCTTTTATCTTATCTTATTTTTTCTTGTCTGCTGGCACCGACTGGAGCCTCTCTTGAACTGCTTAGAAGGAATCGTTACCTGATTTTCAACCTCAGGTGGAATCAGGGTTTTCTACCAAGTTGTGGCATTCCCTCTGAGCTCAGCGATGTGCTCGCTGGGGTTCCGGATACTCCCTTCTAGGCTTAGTTTATGATGTGCTTGATTTGGGGGATTTTGCTTTAAATCATGAAGGAATGGGCAATTTTGTCTAATGCCCCCCCCCCCCGTGTGTGTGTGCAAGTGCACTGTGTGCAGGTGAGTTCACCTGTGGAGGTCAGAGAAAGGCATTCTCCTGTATCATTCTCTGTCTTACCCTCTGAGGCAGGTTCTCTCCCTGAACCTGGAATTCATGGGGTCATATTTCAGCTAGACTGATAGCCAGTCTCCCCTGCACCCCTCCATCTTCCTGTCTCTTCTATCCCAGTACAACAGTGAAGAAGTTATAGGCACAAGCAAGACCGCACTTGTCTTATTACGTGGGTGCTGAGATCTCGGGTCCTTGAGATTATGCAGTAAGCCCTCCTAACTACTGAGTTCTCTCTTCAGCCCCTCTAATGCCTTTTTAATGTCTTTTTTTTCTGTTTTGCTTATTAAAATAATAAGATATATTGAATTTTGAATGTCAAACAATTGTGCATTCTTTGTTGTTGTTGCTGTTCTTTTGTTTTTTGTTTTGTTTTTGTTTTTGTTTTTGTTTTACAAGACAGGGTTTCTCTGTGTAGCCCTTGCTGTTCTGGAACTCACTCTGTAGACCAGACTGGCCTCAAACTCAGAAATCCACCTGCCTCTGCTTCCCAAATGCTGGGACTAAAGGTGTGCACCACCACCACCCAGCACAATTGTGCATTCTTAAAGGAAACTTCACTTAGTCATAAGTTAATCTGCTCATGTATTCCTGTGTTTGGCTTGCTACATCTTGCTGAGTACCATGCTCTTCCTGGACATGGGTACAGACTGGAGCTTTCCCTGCCTCTCATGGCCTTGGTTTGGGCATTGGGGTACTGTTTGCCCCATGAAAGGAATTAAGGAATTTTCTCTCCTCCTCTGTGGCTGAGGGGTTTCTGTAGATTTGGTCCTGACCTTAGATGCTCTATATAGTTACCTACTGAAGCCATCTGAATCTGAAGTGGCATGGGTGAGACTTCTCAGCAGGTAAAGGTGCTGGCCACCAAACCTGCCTTTGATCACTGAGACCCTACAGTGGAAGGAGAGCACTGACTTCCAAAAGTTATTTCCCATCCTCCACATGAACACTGTGGCATGCATGTGCACGCGCGCGCACACACACACACACACACACACACACACACACGCACAATGTATTTATAAAGGCGTAATTTAAAAGGAAAGAAAACCTGAATATGGGCTTTAAAGTGAGAAAGAAAACAAACATGTTTGCCTTAACTTCTTTGCAGTATGTGCTGGATTCTAGGCAGAGGAATGAGGTGAGAAAAAAACAATTGAAAAGCAGCCATATTAGAAAGTAAGATGCAAATCCATTTCTGTTTTTATAATACTTAAAGTGATATATGTAAAATGATATATTAAGAAAACAAATAACACACAATTAAAGCTAATAAATAATGTTAGGAAAGATATACAATCTGAGACCTACATACGCAAATTGATGGTGTTTCTTTCTGCTAGTTAAAAAGTTACCAAAAAATGAAATAAATGGTTCTGTGGATAATAGTATAAAAAAGAATACAGTTCTTAGAAATAACTTCGAAGAAGTGAAACATTTGTGCACACACGGGCATGCGTGTGTTTGTGTGTGTGTGTGCACGCGCGCACACGCATGCGTGTACATGCATGCGCACATGCATACACACATGATAGAATACTGTTCTAAGACCCTGAAGAGCTTGATAAATGGAAAGATAACCCATGTTCATGGATTGCAATGCTCAATGTTGTTGAAAGTGCAGAGCTTCCCTGAGTGCACACTTTCTTCTAAAAGTCACTTGGAAATGCAGAAGACTCAAAATAGGCAAAGCAAAGCAGATGCGGCTGGACAAAGAAGAGAGAAACACACTTTAGGTTCTGATTTCAAAGGTTACGATAGCACACAATTAAGCATACTGTCTTAGTTTGGGTTTTACTGCTGTGAACAGACACCATGACCACAGCAACTCTTCTAAGGACAACATTTCATTGACGCTGGCTTACAGGTTCAGAGGTTCAGCCCACCATCATCAAGGTGGGAACATGGCAGCATCCAGGCGGGCATGGTGCAGGGGAAGGAGCTGAGAGTTCTACACCTTCATTTGAAGGCTTCTAGGAAAACACTGGCTTCCAGGGAGTTAGGACAAGGGTGTTAAAGCCCACGCCCACAGTGACACACCTACTCCAACAAGGCCACACCTTCTAATAGTGCCATTCCCTGGGCCAAGCATATACAAACCACCACGTTCCACTCCCCAGCCCCCATAGGCTTGTTCAAACACACGAGTCTGTGGGGACCATATCTAGCCATAGCATAATAAAAATGTACATTTAGTCCAACTTCCAAAGTCCCCATAGTCTATATCAGCCTCAATAATGTTAAAGTCCAAAGTTCAAAGTCTCTTCTGAGATTCATCCAATCACTTAACTGTAATCCCCAAAGCAAGACAGGAAACCAGCTGGGCAGTCTCCAAACTCTGCATCTCCGTGTCTGATGTCAAAATGATCTTCAGATCTCCAGCTCCCTTTTCATCTTTGTTGACTGTGACACGCTTCTTTCTCCTGGGCTGTTTCCACTCCTGCTAGCCACATTCCTCTGCAGCTAGCCCATGGCTCCAGCATCTCAAACATCTTGGGGTCTCCAAGGCAACTTCAATGTTACAGCTTCTTGTTTCAATGTCTGGGATCCACACATCTTCTGGGCTCCTCCAAAGGGCTTAGGTCACTTCTCCAGCTCTGCCCTCTGTAGCACTCTAGGCTCTGGTTGACTTTACTTCACTGCTGCAGCTGATCTTGGTGATCATCCCATTGTACTGGCATATCCAATACATTGGGGTCTTCAACTGCGAGTAGGCTTCACCAGTAGCCTCTCATAGGCTCTCTTCATGGTGCCAAGCCTCAACTCTTTTGCATGAGCCCTTCAGTCCTGGACCACCAACTGAATCTGAGGCAGCATCTCCACCAGTGGCCTTCCATGGCCTTTCACAGTTCCAAGAGTCAGCTGCTCTCCATGACCCCTTCATGCTTTCAAAAAGAGTACCACCTAGGTGATTCTTATACATTACTGGGTCTAGTTATAGCAGGAAATATACTTTGACTATCTCTGGAACACAACTTCTTTGTGCTCTCAGAAAACACTGCCCAGAAGATTTCATCTCAGTGACGCTGGTCTCTTCTTAATCACCAACAATTTCTTAGCTTCAGCTAAGCAGCATCAATTGTCCCAGTAGTCCCTTCTATTCTTGGCTCTAAAACCAGAGGTACATGGCTAAAGCTGCTGGGTTCTGCTGTTTGCTGGAGCTAGAACTTGGCCCCCTAATTCTATTGTCAGCTTTCTGTTTTCCAATTCTGTCACTGCCTAAGCTTGGCTGCTTTGAAACTTGCTCTGAAGATTGACCTTGAACTCAGAGATCTACGTGGCTCTGTCTCCTGGGATTAAAGGTGTGTACCACAATACCTGGACCTAAATTTAGCTGGGTGGGATCTTGCCCCAAAGACCCACTCCCTTAATCTGTTATCTCCTACAACATAAGGATTCAGCTCCATTCTACTTCCTGGTGCCCTGTTAATACTTGAAGTATATATTTTGTAATTTTCCTTTCTCAGCTTGCTTCTTTTCATTAAAACGCTCTTCATAAGAATGAACTTCAGTAACACACAACAGAATTTATATCAAGCTGTTTTGAGACTTCCTTTTTCAAAGCAATTCATCTAAGTCTTTTCACCTTAAGCTCAGGCAGACTCTTTGGAGAATGTCAAAAAGCAGCCACATTCTTTACCAAAATACCATAAGAACCATTTCTAGGCTACATACTGACATTCTTCTCCACTGACACCTCTTGGGCCAGGTCTAAACCACTCAAATCACTCTCAGCAATAAAGTCTTCCATATTCCTACTAAGATAGCCTATTAAGCCCCACTTAAAGGATCCCACTGCTTTCCAAATCCAAAGTCCCAAAATCCACATTCTTCCAAACAAAAGCACAGTCAGACCTATCACAGCAATTCCCCACTCCTGGTACCAACTTCTGTCTTACTTAGGGTTTTACTGCTGTGAACAGATACCATGATCAAGATAACTCTTATAATGATAATATTTAATTGGGGCTGGCTTACAGGTTAAGAGGTTCAGTCCATTATCATCAAAGTAAGAACATGGCATCATCGAGGCAAGCATGGCATAGGAGGAGCTGAGAGTTCTACATCTTCATCTGAAGGCTGCTAGGAGAAGACTGGCTTCTGAGCAGCTAGGATGAGGGTCTTAAATCCCACACCCACAGTGACACACCTACTCCAACAAGGCTACACCTCCTAATAGTACCACTCCCTGGGCCAAACATTACATATACTATAATTGAGACAGCATGGTTCCATGACAGAGAGGTTCACATGCAGATTAATGGAAAATAATTGAGGATCCAAAGATAAATTCATGTGCTTGTGAGCAGGAAATCTTCAACAAAGACACAAGTACTATTCAATGGTGATAAGAGGTACCAGGACAGCTAAACAGTCACATGCCAAAGATGAAGAAGGGGCCATCCTTCAAACTCCAGTCATAGATATGTTGAACTCATCTAAAATCCTAATGCATGGGGAAAACTATAAAACTCCTTGTGAAGAATCATGATTCTTAACCTTGGATTAAGCAATCCCTTAGTTATGACTTTAAAGGACAAAACCAGATAAAAGAACAGATTACTCGGATCTCATTAAAGTGATAAAGTTGTGTATCAAAAGACACTATAAAGAAAGGGAAATGAGATTAGAGAGATGGCTCAGCTGTTAAGAGCACTAACTGCTCTTCCAGAGGTCCTGAGTTCAAATCCCAACAACCACATGGTGGTTCATGGCCATCTGTAATGGGATCTGATGCCCTCTTCTGGTGTGTCTGAAAACAGCTACAGTGTACCCATATTAAAAATAAATAAATAAATAAATGAACAAAGGGGGAGAAACCTGGGCTAAGAGAAAGAATTCTGTAAATCACAGAAATTCTACTCTTAGGTACAAAAGCAAGAGAAATAAAACATAGGCTTATACTTCTTATATTTTTGGTTGTGAGCCTAGTCTTTAACGGCTGAGCCATCTCTCCAGCCCTGGCTTATACTTCTTAAGGAATGTTGGTAGTAGCACTGTTCACAATAATCAAAATGTAGAAAAAAGACAAACATTTCTTAAGTAGTAAGTGAATGGATGTGACATGTCTGTGTGATGGAACATTATTTGTACATCACCAGGAGTAGAGTTTATATAGTTGAATCTTGAACAAAAACTATTCTAAATGAAAGAAGACAAAGAGTCAAAATTGCCATTCATTGTGGAATTCCATCCATATAGATTGCTGAGCATGTCTGTGGGACACAGTAGGCTGGGGGGGGGGGATGAAGAAAGGAGGGGATTGGAGAGGAGAGCTCATGAATCTGGTTTTCTTTTTATGGTAACAAATGTTGAGATTGGGTGGAATTCATGGTGGCATGGTCTTGGGTGTGCTTAACACCCTTGACATGTGCGTTTTAAGGTGATGAATTTGATGTTATGTGGGAATGTATTAATTTTATCCTAACAGAGAATAGACGGTTCTTCTGAATTTTATTCCTTCTGAAGCAAAGGAGGAGTGAGCTGGGTATGTATATGTTCCTTGCCATCGTTTTTCCTATTTTCATCTGAGATGTCGAGTTTACTCACCAAAGCTTCTCTGGAGCAGACTTCTGAGCTTCTCTTTCAGCCCTGACTTAATAATCTCTGTAGTTTCCCTCTCTGATCTTTTCCTCATCAGTATTTGTGGTAGGTTTTAATTTTTGACACTTTCAAACAAACAGATTTTGCCCTCTCCTCTTGTCTTTTCTCCCCCCTTCTCTTCCTTTCTCCTCTCCTCCCTCTCCTCTTTTTCCTCTTCGCCCCTCCCCTCTTCTCTATTTTTCCTCTCCTCCCCTTTCTTCTCTTCTCCTCCCCTCCCTCTCCTCTTCTATTTTTCCTCCCTTCCCCTATCCTTCTCTCTCCTCCCCTCCCCTCTCCTCTTCCCTCCCCTCTTCCTCATTTTCTCTATCACCTTTCCATATTAAAACATTACCCTTTTAACTCTTACTTTTCCTCCTGTTTACCGTTGATTTAATGTCTCTAATTTCCTGGGGGTAAAATTTACACCACTAACCTGAAGTATCTCTCTAAGTCATTTTTTAGGGTTACCCGTTTCCCCCTCAGCCCAGCTGCAGAGCCCCCTTCTATCTTTCTTTTTATGTGCATGAGAGTTTTGCCCGCAGAGTTTTGCCAGCAGGTATTTCTGTGTACCACGTGTGTGAGTTGCCATGTGTGTGCTGGGAATTGAACCTGGGTCCTATGGAAGAGCTGCGAGTGCCTCTGAAGCACCGAGCCGTTCCTTCAGTACCCACCCGGTGCTCTCATCTCGACAGTCCGTCTCACACGCTCTCTCAGTGCAGAGATCTGCTTTCCCCCATGGCTTTCCATTCTTGCCCATCATTTATTCAGGAGTAGAGCATTTAATTACCAATCACTTGGGGGATTTTGCAGCAATCTTTCTGTTATTGATTTCCACTTTATTATGTCATGTTCACAGAGCATACTTTCTGTGACTTTCGTCTCCCTGGTTTTGTTTGATGGTCTGCCTTAAAGAGCACGTGAGCTCCACGGCTGTTGGATGTCAAGCCCCATAAATGTCAATTAGGTCAAGTTGATGGGGTCTATTGTGAGACTCTTCCCTCTTCTCGCTGATTTTCTGTGTCCTGACAATTGCCGAGAGAAATGCTGTGATTTCCAACAATCACCGTAGATTTGTCTGCTTGCTTCTTGCCTCTATCTTTAGCTATTCTACTCTACTTGGAAGTGCTAATGCTCGGTGCATACATATTTAGGGCTGTGACAGCTTCTTGATTAAGTGGCCTATTTATCAGCGTGAAGCGTCTCTCGCTCCAGCCCTGGTCACAGTCTTGGTTCTGAAGTTGACTCTGTGCAGCATGACCACACCACCGTTCTTTGGGTTAGGGTTCACACTGTAAATATTTGTCCATCTCTTGATGTTTGGGTGAGCCTAGCCGTTGACAGCTGAGTCTTCTTGGCAGACACTGTTTCTCTTTTGCCAACTTTGCTGCGGCTTCAGGTTCTTGTGGTCAACAAGGGTGAAACAGGGTCCTATGGGCAACACAGAGCCGGGACTTTACTTCCCAATGTTTTTACCTCATAGTTGGAATAGTCCGATTGTTTTTAACTTTATGTAATTATTAATTTATGTAACCAACCATTAAACTGGTTGATTTTGTATTTCATCTCTATCTCTACCTATCTATAGGTAAAAGAGGGACAGGTGTAATGTGCTTTTGATGTCCCTGCCAGCTCTGAATCTGTTTCTGCTGGTTGACTTCCCTCCACAATATGGATTCCAGTTAAATGGTAGACACTATGGATTTTTGTTTGCTTGCTTGCTTTGGTTTTTGAATCAGGCCATCACTATGTAGCCATTGCTACATCTACCGATAGATAGATAGATAGATAGATAGATAGATAGATAGATAGATGCATACATACATACATACATAGTTACATAGATACATAGATATAAATAAGGTATAGATTGATATAGAGATAGAGCTGACAGATATATAGATAGTATAGAGATAGATGATATAGAGATAGATAGATAGATAGATAGATAGATAGATAGATAGATAGATAGATAGGTAAATAGATATGGAGGGGAGGGAGAGAGAATAGGAGCGTACATGCCAAGGTACAAGAGTTCAGAGGACAACCTTAGGGTTGGGCCTTGGCTTACGCCTTGTTTGAGGGGTCTTATGGCAGCTGAACATGCCAGGCTCACTGGTTCAGGAGCTTCCTGGGATTCTCCTGCCTCTGCCTCCCACCTCTCAGTAGGATGCTGCACTGCGGGCCCGTGGTATCATCTAGCTGTACATAAGCTCTGGGGATCTGAACTCACGTCCTCATGCTTGAGCGGCCAGCGCTTTCCCCACCAAGGCATCTCCCTAGCCCTCATACTGCAGGTTTAAATTTACCGTATTGCTACTTTCTGATGTGTCCAGTGTGGAGTTTTTGCCATTGTTTCCTTTTTTTTAGTTTGGCTCTTTGTTTGTTTTAGTTTTTCTTAGTTTCTCCATTTTTTTTTTTTTTTTTTTTTTTTTTTTTTTTTTTTTGGAAAAAATAAAAAAGGTTCAAAGGAATCAACTCTTCCCAAGCGATTGATTTGCAACATTGGGGGTAGGGACAACAAATATTTATAGGAATGTAGAGAAACCCAGGGTTCAATAATGTAAGATTCACAGTGTCTAACACTCAGCCAGAATCCTTATTGTGGAGGGAAGTCAACCAGCAGAAACAGATGCAGAGCTGACAGCCAGCAGAGACACCAGAAGCATGATTATACCTATATTCCTTTTTAAGGCTTAAGACGAAGATCTTTGTTTACTTGTTTGCTTTGATTTTTGAATCAGGCTATCATATTATTTTACTATTCACATTTTTTGTTAGCATGGCATGCATGTGGAGGTCAAAGGAAAACTTGCAGGAGTCGGTTCTCTCCTTCAAGGATGTTGTTCCTGGGGATTGAACTCTGATTGTAAGACTTGGTGGCAAGCCCCTTTACCCACTATGTAGCCATCATTAGCCTGGAACTCACTCTGTAAACCAGACTGGTCTCAAAGACAGAGATCTGCCTGTCTCTGCCTCTTGAGCACTGAGTTTGCAGGTGCGCACCACCACACCCACCCAAAGACTCGGAACATCTAAAGAAGCCACCTTGAGGATCTAGACTGAAAATGATAAAATCTGAGATGAAATATCTCCACGTTTGGGACCAGTGACATAGCTGGAATATGGCTCAGTCGGCATAGTGCTCAATAACAGGCATGAGGCCCTGGGTTCTATCCCCATCACTGCATACTGGGCATGGGGTGCGTGCCTATAGTTGCAGCACTGGGGAGCAGGAGACAGAGCAATCAGAAGTTCCCTATGTAAGTTCAAAGCTAGCCTAGAACACATAAGACTCTTAAAAAAACAAAAAACAAAAAAACGATACGGGGTTGTCAATGAATGAGGAAAGTAATACTAACATTGTACCCTGAACAGCTCAAGAATATCGGAACACATGTGGACGAACTGGAAGGAAAAATAGGAAAATCAACAGGTACAGGGAGGGTGGACAAACCACCTCTCTTAACAACAGCTAGGACAACAGGCAAGAAAACAAGTACAGAGGAGACATTAGCAGCAGAATGGCAGGTATCTTCCAGTGCACAGAACTATCTACTGAGATGAACAGCATCCTGGGGCGTTAAACAGGAGGTGGCTGATGCAGCACGCCTCAAGCCACACAGAACATAACTTTACTAGAAGTCAATGATAAAAGGTATGCAGGGGGCTGGGGAGACAGCTCAGCCTGGGAGCCGCTTGCTGTGCAAGTGTAAGAAATAAAGCTCAGGAGCAAGATACCAGGCAAATGCTGGGGGCTATGGCAGCTCACCTGTAGTCCTCAAGTTCAGGTCATAGGGGCGAGTGATCCCAGAGCAAGGCAGGACGATGTCAGAGAGTGACTCCGAGCAAGACTCCGACATCATCTTCAGCACCTGTGCGCACAGGCAAATGCACACAGATGCACATGCGTACACATGCAAAAAGAAGATACATAGAAAAGCTCCAAATATCTGGAAAATAAAATAAAAACACGTCTAAATAAACTTTAGGTCAAAGGAGAAACCAAAAAGGAAGTTTAACAAAAAATGAGATAAAGGGAGATTTTTTTTAAAAAGTGAGCTCCCCTTTTTCCTTACTTTTCTTGTCTTTTCTTTCTGTCTTTCTTTTGTTTTTTTTTTTGTTTTGTTTTGTTTTTTTTGTGGTTTTTTTTTTTGTTTTGCTTTGTTTTGTTTTTCGAGATAGGGTTTCTCTGTATAGCCCTGGCTGTCTTGGAACTCACTCCCCAAACTCAGAAATCCGCCTGCCTCTGCCTCCCAAGTGCTGGGATTAAAGGCATGCACCACCCGGCTTTTCCTTACTTTTCAAAGCAAATGGACTCATGGAAATATAATACATAATATTGCTCCTGTGTGATGTCTCCCCTAGTTGTTAGCAGGAGGGGGCAATTCACAGTCCAAAAGGAGTTCTTTGGCACTGTATATTGGATTTAAAATGATGGCATCCCGTGATCCAGGAGGTCCACTTTTCAACTCTCTGCCTTCAAGTATGGCTGTAGATGTTCACTGGATAGTAAGAAAGAGCAAGCTTTATCACCACCCATAACAAATGCACAAGTCAATATGGCACACACGGGGTCGGGTGGTTTTTATAGCCAGCCATTGAGAGGATCCACAGTCACTCAGAAGGAGGAGATGTGGAGAACTGAAGTTCCACATTGTCTTCAGAGAGGGCTCAGAGGTTAAAAGCACTTGCCAGTCTTGCAGAGGACATACATGCAAACAAAACACACACACACACACATACACACACACACACACACACACACACACACACGCACATGCACACACACATGCACATGCACACCCCAGATAAATAAATAAATAAGCAAAGACTATAAATAACAAGTTCATCTTCAGCCACATAGTGAATTTGAGACCAACCTATGATAGATACATGGCAGCCTGTCTCCAAAAATAAAGACCCTGTTTCCTTCTAAGGCCTTAGAGGGGCAAGAGCTGCAACATAACTATGGAGGCACAATTCAATATGCCAATGACGCATTTGTGTCTGTGACCTTTCCCCTCAACAATCCAGACATCAAGGACAAGGCATGCTCTGAAATACACAGCCAAATGCAAAAATTCAAGACCACTATGGTGGTTTGACTAAACGCGGCCCCCATAGACTCCTACATTTGAGTGCTTAGTTATCAGGGAGTGGCACTACTTGAGAAGGATTAGTAGGTGTGGCCTTGTTAGAGGAAGTGAGTCACTGAGGGGTGGGCTTTGAGGTTTCAGAAGCAGAAGCGAGGCTGGGTGGTAGCAACGCAGATCTTTAACCCCAGCACTCAGGAGGCACAGGCAGGTGGATCTCTGAGTTCGAGGCCAGCCTGGTCTACAGAGCTAGTTCCAGGACGGCCAAGGCTACACAGAGAAACCTCAAAAAAAAAAAAAAAAAAAAAAAAAAAAAAAAAAAAAAAAAAAAAAAAGCCAAACCAAACAAAGAAATAAACAAGCCAAGGCCAAGGCGGGCGGGCCCAGTGGCTCTCTCTTCCTGCTGCTTGCAGATCTGGATGTAGAACTTTCAGCCCCTCTCCAGCACGTCTGCCTGTGTGCTGCCATGTTTCCCTCTGACAGAGGTTCTCAGACGTCCTTATGCTGCACGTGACCCTTTAAGATAGTTCTTCTTCATGTTGTGCCAACCCCCAACCATAAAATTGTTTATGTCACTTCTTCATAACTGTGATTTCACTCCTGTTATGAGTTGTCATTTAAATACTGTGTTTTCCAATGGCCTTAGGCAACCCCTGTAGAGAGAGCTCACCCTCCACAGGTTGAGAACCACTGTTCTATGATAATGGTGAACTAAACTTCTGAAACTGTAAGCCAGCCCCTATTAAATGTTTCTTTTCTTTTCTTTTCTTTTTTTTTTTAAGAGTTGCTGTGGTCATGGTGTCTCTCCACAGCAGTAGAATACTAAGACAAACACCAATCGAGGCCCATCTGAGAACCCAGCCCAGCTAAGACAAACCTGCAGAAACATGGCCTCTGAGTGAAGAGGGTCATCCTAAAGTGTCACCCAAGTGAGTGTCATCTCACACCAGCAAGAGGACAGTGGAGCAAAGCAAGACAGTCTGAATGAAAGTGGGCTCCCGTCGGACATAACTCATTAAGATTATCAGTGAGCTAGTCGTACTAACCTGTGGCGGTGTAAGATGTCAACAGCTAGAAAAATGGTGCCCGGTTATGGGGACTCTGTGCTACTCGAATTTTCTTTCAATCTAAGACTGTTCCAAAAATATAGGCTGTTGGAGGAAAAGAAGAGAGTTTGACAGTCTTTGATAGCATATCAGAATTCATGGGCTGCTGCTACTCAGCTTAGGGAAGCATGCAGCAATAAACACAGCAGAGGAAGACAGCGCTCTCAAATCAATACCTTCAAGCTACCACTTTTGAGAAGCCAGGGAAGAAAAAAAGGAGAGCAAATAAAAGTAGGCAGAGGGGAGGAAGGAATTAAAGTGGAAATCTACGAAACCAGCAACAGAAAAACAATAGAAAAAGTCGATGAGGCCAGGAGTTGGTTTTTTCTGAAGATCAATAAAATTGCTAAACTCTGGCAAGACTGGGGGGGAGGGTACACACACACACACACATACACACACACACACACATACACACACACACACACACACACACACAAGTGGCTGAGATCAGTTATAAGAACAGCATCATCATGAATTCTAAAAGATGTGGGAAGGATAATTCGGGAACATTATGAGGAAGTTTTATGCTGATAATGTGTACAATTCAGGTGAAGAGGACACACATCCTCTGACTGGAGGGGCTGGAGATATAGTGTAGACACTAAGAGCTGCCACGGACCGGGATTTCTCGCGGGGTCCCTGTTCCGCGGGACACGGGATTCTGGCCAGGTGGG
>NW_022196909.1:11014140-11025030 GCF_008632895.1 Mastomys coucha
GGCAGGAGGCTGACTTTCCTTGAAGTTTTCGCCTCAAATACCGCCATCACGCAGGTGTCCGTGGCAAAGAGCGTGTACTGCTTTTGTAGAGGAATTGGGTTCAGTTCTCAGTGCCCAAGGCTCACAACTACCTGTAACTCCAGGAGATCTAACGTCCTCTTCTGGTCTCTTAAAATTGCACATGGGGCTGCTCTCTCTCTCTCTTTCTCTCTGTCTCTCTGTCTCTCTGTCTCTGTCTCTGTCTCTGTCTCTCTCTCTCTCTCTCTCTCTCTGTGTGTCTCTCCTCTCTCCTTCTCTCACACACACCACCCAAACACACACAAATTCTCTCTCACACACACACCCCACACAAACATACACAAACATGCTCTCTCAACACACACAGACACAGACAGACAGACAGACAGACACACACACACACTCATACTCTCTCACACACATACCCTACACTACACTATACTACAGATAATTTTAAAAAATAAAAACAACAAAAACATTATAAAAGTTGACTTAAAGACATCAGACCTGAGGAGAAAGAAGGTGGGGTTCTTCCACACTTACCGGAGGAAATGCCAGGCTACCTTGCTAGGGGCGAAGTAAGACCAGTTCAACAAAACTCTTCCGAAAGACAGAAGAAGGCACGTTTTCCATTGAATTACCCTGGTACCAGAGTGGAAGCCAGCAAAGCCCTTGCATCCCTTTGCCTCCAGTTGCCTTGGGTCTAGCTTTGTTCATTTCTTTTGGCTCCTGTATTCCGGTTTTTTTTTTTTTTTTTTTTTTTTTTTTTTTTTTTTATGTTTCCTCTGATTTGGGTTCGAGAGGATCCTCAGATCTGCACATTTACAATTTCATTTAAGTTGCAAAGGTTTTAAACATGACTTGTTAAAAAAAAAAAATCCCTCTTTCTAATGGCTCTGATGTCTTGAGAATGCCCTGCAGCCTGTTTTGTTCCTGCGTTCCCAACCCCCACACTTTTTTTTGTAGTTTTTACTGTTGTCTCTTCACAGTCACCGATTTCTCCCCACTTCACCTCCATCCGCTGTATTTAATCTTGGTTAGTTTTATCTGAATTTTTAATTTCAGATACTAGATTTTTTTAAAAAAAAATCTTTAACTTTCTTTTTATACCTCATTCTTTTCTTTTTTGTTTTGTTTTGTTTCCTCCTGTTTGGTATGACCACATTTTACTCTTTCTTTGTAAATACACTTGAAGGGGCTGGAGAGATGACTCAGTGGTTAAGAGCACTGACTGCTCTTCCAGAGGTCCTGAGTTCAATTTCCAGCACCCACAGGGTGGCTCACAACCATCTTTAACGGGATCCGATGCCCTCTTGGGTGTCTGAAGACAGCAACAGTGTACTCATATACATAGAATAAATAAATAAATATTTAAAAACAAATAAATACACTTGATGTATTTTGGCATCCCCCGTCTGCAGATTCCATCACCTCTGCCATCCTGGCCCATTTCTGTGCGTTCACCTTTCCTGCTTCCCTGCACAGAGGCCAGGAAGCATCTGTTGGGAAGATCTGTGTGCTAGTCTGGACTGTCTATACACTACTTTACATAGAAAAGGAAACCTTTCTTTCCTTTTTAAACATTGTTTCTCTGTGCAGGACAGTCCTGGATCTGGCTGTCCTGGAACTCACTGTGTAGACCAGGCTAGCCTCCAACTTAGAGATATGCCTACCTGTGCCTCCCAAGTGCTGGGGTTAAAGGCAGACATCACTGCGCCAAGCTCGAAGAGGGTACTTTCCCAATGTAATTAAGTTTACTATTGACTTGGCCTTAAAGGGGATGATTATACCAATTACATGGGCCAAGGAATGTCTAGTGTAATTACATGAGTCTCTAGAAGCAAAGATGTCAGGGGCCGGAGAGATGGCTCAGCAGTTAAGGGCATTTGCTGTTCTTAGAGAGGGCCTGGGTTAAGTTCGCAGCATCCGCATGGAGGTTCACAACCACCCATAACGCTAATTCAAGGGAATCGAACACCCTCTTCTGGACTCTGAGGATACCTGGGTACATGTACTGCACAGAAACTCACAGAGGTACACACACATATACAAGAATCAGGTAAGTAAGTCCTCTTTAAGTGCAAATGTTGTTGAGGGAGGTCAGGAGATTTTTGACGTATGATAGTGCATGTATTATATGTGTTTTGTGTATTATAGGATGAATCACTGCTTTTGAGGTTGGGTAGGATACTATGACAGGAATGAGGACAATCTCAAGGAGCTGTAGATAGCCCTAGCTGGCAGGAACCAAGGAAACGAGGGCCTTGGGGCTAGAGAATTAAGAACCGCGGTTGTGCCAGGCAGTGTTGGCACACACCTTTAGTCCCAGCACTCGGGAGGCAGAGGCAGGTAGATCTCTGTAAGTTAGAGGCTAGCCTGCTCTACCGAGCTTCAGGACAGCCAGGGCTACATAAAGAAACCGTGTCTCAAACAAAACAAATAACAACAAAAACCTCCAAACAAACAAACACACAAACAAAGAACTGGAGTTGAGCTTAGAAGACAACCCAACAATGTGGCTGAGAACCCGGCAAACGGATGTCCGGGCTTCAGCTGTTTGAATCTAGAAGCAGAACCCAGCAGAGCAAGGCAGTGCCCAGAAATCTTTCTGAAAGAGAAGTCAGCACTTTTCGAAGCTTCTAGCTTCATGGCAATTTCCTAAGCCAGTAATCAAACCCTGATATGCCTGGCGCTTTTTATTTCAATGCCAGCCATTGTAAACCATTCCCTTTTGGATGCTGGGCCTGTACACATTCCTCAGCTTGAGCCTGTTGTTGTGTGGGCCATTTCACGATTCTTTCAAGCCCTGGTCCAGAGCACCCTAAGTCCGCCCCACCACCAAAGGTGACAGCCTTCTAGAGACGACATGACAAGGTTTTCTGTCCTGGCGGAGGTTGACAGGAGCCATCCCCAGCCCTGTAGAGCTCTGGTGCTTACTGCTTATTCTTTTTCTGATCCCACAAGGCTTTGGTTTATAGTTATTAGCCGAAGTCCTAGGAGGACCCTTCCCAGGCCCCTGGTCCTCTTGTTCACATATGGATATACACATGTCCCCACATATGCCAGCCACCTCCTCTCTCCGCTCTGCCATCTGTGGCATCAACTCAGAGAAGGAGCCTCGTGGAGTATCTTCAATATTGAAACACAGGTCCAAAGCCAGGCTTTCTCTGGGTCTAACCCAGACCCTGATGATTTAGAAAGCTTGCTCATATTCACTGAGGAGTGAGACTCATTACCCTGGAAATTTATAAAAATGACTGGGGATGGGGAGATGGTCAGTCAGTAAAGTGCTTGCCCAGAGGGTGCGAGTTCAGGCCTCCAGTGCTTATGTACAAAGACAGACATGGTGCATGCCAGTAGTGTGTGTGTGTGTGTGTGTGTGTGTGTGTGTAGGGGGGTGTTTACTGGAGATAAGAAAATCCCTGGGGGAAAAATAATAATAATAAAGAAAGAAGATCCCTGGGGCTCTCCAGCAATTGGTAAGCTCCAGATTCAGTGAGAGATTCTTTCTTAAAAGAAAGATGGCAGGGGCTGGACAGATGGCTCAGTGGTTAGAAGCTGCTCTTCCAGAGAATCTAGACTCAATTTCCAGCACCCACATGGCTGCTCACAACTGTCTGTAACTTCAAGATCTGACACTGTCATACAGACATACATGCCGGCAAAACACGAATGTGCAGATAAATAGACAGACAGACAGACAGACAGACAGACAGACAGACAGGTATTTAAAAAAAAAAACAAGGTGGAGAGAGGAGATGACACCAAGCCTTCCACCCAAGTGCACATGTGTACACACACACATGCACACACACACATACACATACACACACACATACACACACACATACACACACACATACACACACACACACATACACACTGCTTATTCTCAGAGGGAACCCATTACTTGCTAGGCACATAAATGTGCCAGCCTTCTCTGTTTATCAGCTGCGAAGACCATGAGGCTTGGAGGATGGCACCTGCCCCAAGAAAGGCTCACAAGGCTCTGTGCATTGTCACAGTCCCGTGTCCCCCTTGATCCTGGAATGGGTCCTGGGTTGCCCTGACCCGGCTGACTCCTGGTCCAAGCAACAGTGGCAGCAGTTGGCCTCAGTTCCTCATGGCAGGCTCAGGGCCTTCTTGTTCTAGTCCCCCCTTTTGTTTCTGTTGCTGCTGGCTTTTGGGGCTCCCACTCTCACCCTAAAGGGGACCCTTCTCCCCTGCTGGGTGACGCAGCTAGAGCTACCAGAAGTAGTAGCAGCGTGTCAAGTGAGGTGGCTTCCCTGGGTCCCCCAGCCCCACCCGGAAGGCTAGGCTCACACTGGAGTGAGTAGTCTCAAGAGAAACAGAATTGGTGGATCCATAGATACGCTTTGTCAGACGTATTTTTAGTGTATGTCTGCACTGGCACATGGATGTACAGGTGTTCGTGTGTGTGTGTGTGTGTGTGTGTGTGTGTGTGTGTGTGTGCGCAGGCACTGGCCAGAGGTCAATCTCGGGAGCCCTCCTGAGACAGAGTCTCTCACTAGGACCCAGGGATCCTCATTTTCAGGCTAGGATGGCTGGCCAGTGAGAAATCCTCCCATCTCCATCTCAACAGCTCTTGGATTACAAGGAGGACCACCATTAAGAGGTGGTTTTGTTTGTTTGTTTGTTTATTGTGCATTGGGGATCAAATCCAGGCCCCCATACTTGAGCGTATCTCCCCTGGGACCCAACCTGCCTCCAGCCCCCTGCTAGTGCAAGCTCAGCCAGGAGATGACTGTGAAGGGCCCAGCTCAGGGCTCTCAGCAAGTTACAGCAGAACTGAGGGACCCACAGGCTGGGGCTGCTGCTCTGGACAGGGGAAGGTTGCTCCATCCTGGCTCACCCTCCCTTCCGGGGACTGTGATTGAGGCGTGTGGTTCCCTTGGAAACAGTGCTCCTTGCCTCCTGGGGTCAGAATCACTTAATCTGTAGTTATAGCAATTTCGATGCTAGTGGGTGGAGAGACCCCAGATATCCTGCACATCCCCACACCACCCGCCACACTCCTCCTCCTTCTCTTCTCCCTCTTCCTCCTCCTCCTCATCATCATTATTTTCTGAAGCATGCAGATCATCCCTCCTCATTCTCACACTCAGCTTCCCAGTATGTGCACAGCATTCAAGAGCACACATGTGCATACACACACACACACACACACACACACACACACACACACACACACGAGTGTGTGTGTGCACGCACGCTTTCTCCCAAGCTCAAACAGCTGCTAATGACTCTGTTTTCTAGCCCCCAACTGAAAAGGGACAATCACGTCCCCACCAATTACCTCCTCTCGGTGCCCGAGGTTTCCGGAGAACCAGAGCCAGCACACCCTCACTTTTCAAAGGCTACGTTACAATCAGATTAGGAGTGGGAAGGAGGAAACTGGCCAAGCAATCCATTTTCTTCGCTCTCCTCTGTTCAAGAGACTTCGATGTGTACAGGGGAAAAAAAAATCAAGGGTGTGCTGGAGCGTGACTCTGGACAGCATTGTCATCTGTCAGCATCCCATGCCGTTCCTGAACTAGAAACCCTCTGAAGGGCTGCTGTCTGACTGTGTCACAGTCCCACTGTGACTCCCTCACACCCTGGGGTCTAGTGGTTTGGTGCTGAATAAAAGGGTGCAGGGTCTCGAGAAGGCAGAGGTGAGCACTCACTCAGAGCAGAGATGGCCAGAGCCCCCACCTCCGGCTACGCTCCAGTTCTGACCACAGAAACAGCTGGCGTAGAGGAGGAAAAGGAGAGGCTGTTGAGTGTCATGGGGGGGGGGTTAGGAGGACCCAAGCACTGGGTGGGAGATGATGCTGCCCACCCCAGGAAGCAGACGTTGAAGTAGATCCACAGTTTGAGGTCATGCCAAGAATTTAAGGGAAACTACTTCCCCCAAAACAGTTAAGTCACAGAGGCCGCAGAGGAGCTCGTGGCCACACTTGGAGCCCAGGGTCTCTTGAAAGCCTAACGGGGCAGAGATTGGGAGGGGCAGAGAAAGGGGGAGCGATGAGAGCATGAGAGTGGGGACAGAGATGGAAATGGCTCTTTGGGACATCAAAAAGGTAGATTGGTGCATCGGTGCCCTGCCCTCAGATTCTCCTGCCTGCGCCTTTCAAGCAGTGTCTTGGAGTGCCTTTCCTATCAACCCCTAAGCCATCAGGAGGCCACTCCATTCTCTTGTGTAGGGCAGGGAAGGAATGCATGTGTGTGTGTGGGGGGGGTGAGTGTACCCTTGTGTGCTCACAGGTTTTGACACAAGGCCAGAGGACATCCTCAGTCGCCATTCTTTAGGCCACTATCCTCCTTTCTGAAATAGGGTCGCTCACTGGCCTGGAACTCACCAAGCAGGCTAGACTGGCTGGCCAGTGGGGCCCAGGGATGTGCTTGTCTCCATCCCCCCTGGAGTGGGGTTAGAAACACAGGCCACCTTGTCTGGCTCTTTTCAGAGGAGTTCTGGGGAATTAGACTAAAGTCCTCCTGCTTGCAAGGCAAGCATTTTACGGACAGAGTTATCCCCTACCAGCCTCTACTTTGTTCTTCCTAATGGCTGCATAGTTTCATCTCTTAGATAGGGGGCCAAGCCAACCAATAACAAAGCCTTAATCTGTCTCTATGCAAGGAATATCCCAGGACATATGTTTTTGAGTTACGTGGTCAAATCCCTAAAGGCAAATGCATACATTTCAACTTTTGATGTATGTTATTAAATATCCTCTCAAATATATTGTAGCAATTTCCGCATTTAACAGCCACGTAGGCAAGCTTGTTCCATATCTTTGTCAGCATTGGCTTTCATCGCTTTAATTTTTCCTAATCGCGTGATCTACTGATTTAATCTCATTATTGCTTTGCATTAATCATGAGAGAAGGAGCGTATTTCCTACGCTCATTGGCCTCTTGCATTTCCTGTCTCTAAAAACCACCCATTCGTTCCCGTGACTCATGTCTCCTGGTTTGGATGTCTTCTTCTTACGGGTTTGCAGAACCTATTTGTATAAATAGACAAAAGTGAATCTCCCGGCATGTTTGTGGCAGAGACTTTTGTAACTGGCTGCTTCACTTGGAAGAGATATTTTTCTAATAGACGCATTTAAAATTGTATATGGAGCCAAGAACTTTTTTTTTTTATGTTTTCTGGACAGCTAGCTAGTTTAGATGAGTTTGTCTTCTCCTAACATAAATGAATTATCTTGGAAGCTTCTGAGAGAACTTGCAGACACAGTTGCAGAGACTTAGACAGAAACGTCTGAGGATGTTAATACAAGGTCCCATTTTCCTAAGGAAAAAAAAAGATGTATTGTAGCAACGCCACATTCAATTTACACTAGTGCCAAGCAGCACGGTAGAAGTGATCACATGTCACACACTAGAGCTGTGGCCAAGTCATGAGAAGCCTGCTCTGTCCTGCTCCCATGGTGCGAGGCTGACAGGTCCTAGGGCTTCCCAGTCTTATAATGAGGGGTTGGGATCCATTTCTGGCAATGTGGGTCCTATGGCTGCCAGGGCGAAGACTCTCTTCTAGGGCACACTTAGAAACCTGTGGACTATTCATGTGCATCTGGAGCCTGTTAACTTTCTCATCACGTTTTCCCCCGTGTCAGTTTACCCAGAGATCCTAGAAGCAACCAGCCAGCACCGTCATCTTCCCTAGTTTTCTGCCAAGTTGTCAAAAGTTTCATGAATGGAGTCATTAAATTCCTTGCTCCTCACGGTGACGAGGCCTTTGCATATTTCCAGTCCTGGGCTCTCAGTGTTCACCTTGCTATCTGGGAGTCTTGGGCAACTGTAGGTATGAGCAAACGGGAAGTCCTGTACAGAATGCTTTTTAACACAGTCTGGCACTTTAAAAATTCATCCTTAATAATTCTCGAATCTTGCATGACACTACAGTCTGTATTAGTCAGTGTTTTCTGAAGGAAGAGAACTGATAGAATGCATATACATATACATCATATACATCATATCATATACATATACATGAGGCTTACTAGGCCTGCAGGCTAGTCTAATACATGGCTGCCTCACAATGGAAGACTGAGGTCTGGCAGCTAGCTGTTCAGTCCATGAGGGTGGATGTCTCAAGTCCTAGCAGATACTCTGGGACTTCTGCTGTGCACAGGTCCCTGGCTGGCTAAGTGACTGTATCGAAAAGAGATCTAATAATAAGTCCGTACCAACCTGGCTGGTCTCTGGAGACACCCGGGCTTTCTCTGAACTTGACCACGTCTTGTTCAATTCTTTATATCAGCGCACAGATGGCCACTTAACAGCTTACGTGCAGGACACGAGGCTGCTGGGAACGCTGATACCGTGGCAGGTTGGAACTGAGATAGGAGAAAACACAGACAGCTTGAGGCAGGGTACGGAGGGGAGATGCGAGAGCTATGCTTTGCTGAGAGAAAGAGTGTGAGTCAGGGGAGCTGGGGGGGGAGATGCAAGCTAAGAGCGGGAGTTTATACGGGGGGGGGGGGGAAAAGACATGCCAATTCGAGATGTGTCTGGCTGCCAAGAAAAGTCTCAGGTCCCAGAGAGACCGTGTTCTGCACCGTGCTTGTCGGAAGATATGGTTTCAAAAGGAAGATGTGTACTTGGAGAAGCCCCCCCCTGTGGGGGAGGGGCAGCAAAGATGCTGGACCCTAGCTGTGGCAGGGTGAGCCCTGAGGACAGAAAGAAGACAAGTGACTTTGTCTCCAGCTGACTAGGTGAGACCTTGCTGGCATAGTTATAAAGTAAGCTGAGGCTCACAAAAGTGTTTTTAACCGAAGGGGTTTCCCGTGGGTGGGAGAGTCTAGGGAGGCGCCCTACTGCCGGGTCACCTCCATTGTTAGGTGAGCTCTAGCGTAGCTTTGGAATGTGTGGTTCTGAGAGTCATGTCCAAGGTTAGGAAGATCTTCCAAGGCCTCCAGGAAGATGATCCTGGTCCAGTGCCCAGGGTCCTGCTCCTTCCTGCGTTCCTTGAATGGGTTAAGACTGGGGAAGTTCCCAGAGGGCATCGGTTTCAACTGCCTTCCTGGTACAGTCTTGGAAATGGGGTCCAGGGTGGGGAGGGGAAGGGGAGAGGGGCAGAGGCAAATCCAAGGTCACATAGCGGATGGTAGGAGATGTTCGGACTCTCATCCCACAGCTGCTGTTTCGCACCTCAACGCACCCAGCATCTCCCTGTACATATGGGGTCAGCCCACAGGAAGTGACATCATTTGAGGAAACCCCTGGTCCCACCAATCAGATTCCTCATCATGAGCAGAGAGAAGCCTGAGAACTTTGCCATGCCCGCTGGAACCTGTCCCAGACCAGGCACAGGAACTTCTAGAGGTCCTTGCCCTCCAATGGCGCCCCCTCATCTCTATTAGGTCCCTGATGCCCTGAATGACCAAATGCAACTTCAAAGTTAGCCATACCATGCGTGTCCAACTGTGGCTGGCCTGTCACCTGCCACCAGTGATAGCTATGAACACATCCCAACATAAAATTGCCAACTTAAATATTATGAAAATAAATTTAACTCTAGTGCACTGTTCTCGTATGTTTGAACTATTCTGGAGATAGCATCCTATCTTTATTTATTTTTTATTTTATATTACTTTAGACTTACTTATTTTGTATATGTGAGTACACTGTGGTTGTCTTCAGACACATCAGAAGAGGGCACTGGATCCCATTCCAGATGGTTGTGAGCCATCATGTGGGAATTGAACTCTGGGCCTCTGGAAGAGCAGTCAGTGCTCCTTAACCACTGAGCTATCTCTCCAGCTCCACATCTTTAATTTTTTTTAATGGTTTATTTATTTATTTATTTATTTATTTTCTGGGCATTGCTGTAGTATCTCTGTGAGGGTGTTTGGTCCCCTGGAACTGGAGTTGCAGGCAATTGTTGCCTCCCATATGGTTGCTCGGAACTGAACCATGGTTCTCTGGAAAAGCAGTCAGTGCTCAAGCACTGAGCCATCTCTCCAGCTCCCAACATCACATTGTGATTTCAAAAACTTGCACATGCCTGACACTTTCTTGGATGGTTTGTTGCCCCCTCCTACAGGACTTATAAGTCCTGTCCCCCTGTATTAGTCAGGGTTCTCTGAAGTCCCAGAACTTATGGAATGTCTCTATAAATCAAGGGAGATTATTGGAAAGACTGACAAACTGCAGTCCAACTAACGCAACAATGGGCAGCTGAAAATGCCCAAGAATCCAAGAATCTAGTAGTTGCTCAGTCCCTTGAGGCTAGATGTTTCGGCTGGTCTCTGTATAAGCTGGAATTCGGAAGGAGGTTCCAACAGATGTGCTGGCAAGTACGTGCAAGCAGGCAGAGAAAGAAGCCTGCCTTCTTCCGTGGTCCTTATGTAGGCCTCCAGCAGAAGGTGTGGCCCAGGTTAAAGGTGTGTACCGCCACGCCTAGACCTAAACTCTTCTTTACTTGGAACTTGCTCCATCCCAGGCTGGCTTTAAACTCAGAGATCTGCTTGCCTGGGATTAAAGGAGTATATACTACCATGCCTGGGCCTAAGCTTTTCATGGCCGCTATGCCTCAAGAGCTGAATCACAGGTGTGTCCCCCCCGCCCCCCCCCCGTTTCTGGATTATAGTTCATTCCAGATGTAGTCAAATTGACAACCAGGAATAGCCTTCACACCCCATTCTCCCCATCTGTGTTCTCAAGAACCTTTGACCTCCTGACCCCATCCTTGGGGTCCTGGAAGCACCCCAAGGCCTGTTTCTAGTGTAGTCATAGAGGTCTCAGTACCTGGAGCTGTGATCTATCCTCAAACCCTGAGCAGCTAGAGGGGAAAGCCCTGTGTCAGGGAGGCCTGGAGGGGGAGCGGAGCTGGAGGGGGAGCAGGGCTGGAGGGGGAGTGGG
>NW_022196909.1:11025692-11076850 GCF_008632895.1 Mastomys coucha
GGGCTGGAGGGGGAGCGGGGCTGCGGGGGGAGCGGGATGGAGGGGGAGGGGGCTGGAGGGGAAGCCATATGACACCCCAGGGTGATGGGATCCTCCCAGCCTTCCAAAGTCACTTGCCAGAGTCTTCTGAATGACATACGCTTAGTCCCCAGGTCTCTACCTTTCGGTTGTTTCTCCCTGCCAGCTTTGGGTTTCTAGAAACTTGCACCGCACACATTCTCCTGAGCTGGACTCATCAGCTCAGGTTTGTTTACCAGGCTCACTTCCCACCCTGCACTCAATCTGCCCTGGAACACACCACCTTCAGCCACTTCCTACCACTGGGTCACTTCCTGGCACACTGAGCAGATGAGCACCTGTCAGCTCAGGACCCAGTAGCCTGGCCTTCCTCAGGTCTTCCCACCCCGGGGGCATCTGCTTCCTGCTCTTCCTCTGCCTCTGTGCTGAAGCTCAGGGTCCACTCACAGCTCAGGGGTCATTTCCCAGCGACCCCGCCCCATCTGTTTGTCGGGTGGGTGACAAAGCAGGGATTCAGGGTGGTTTCCTGAATCTGGTGCCTCAGGCCTTTCTGAACTTGTTTTTTTCCACACAGAATGAAGATATTCTCATGTGGTCTCTGTATATTATATCTATTATTTTAGATATTATTATTTTATTGGCGTCCCTCAAATCCAAATAAGTAGTCCACGTGTGTTAAGGGACTGGAAGAGGTCGAATTCAGATGGGACAAGAGAGAACCCTTCCCCCTTCCATCAGCAGCCCCTACAGGTCACACAGCTCTGGATACCAGATTTTTGCTCTCTAGACCTGGGTCAGCCCAGTGTATATATAGGAAACACGTTCAAAGGCACTCACTTCTTCTATAGACAAGGTCTCACCACCTGGCAGACACAGAATAGGAAACAGGCTAGAGTGAGAGAGCAGCAACATGCCTAAGACCAAATTAATAACTCACAAGAGAGTCAGAACTTGGGCCCCAAATGTAAGGTTATGCCACAGTTACAAACCTGTAAGGATGGACGGGGCGTAAGAGAGGGAATGCAGCTTCCAGGAAATGACGCATGTATGCATGACCATGGGGTGCCTCACCTTGCCTGTGTTTTTACACTGGATGAAACCCTGGGGTATATGAGCATCAGCCAACCAAAGCTGCAGGGTGATGCATGGCCCTGGGGAGTTTTATTTATGAGGCTAAGCCCAGGTAAGTTCTAATCGAGTCTGTAAAATACCGTGGAAGGGGCAGCTTGAAGTACAGATGTGTCTCTCACATCTGGAGGCTGGGACTTTCTACATGGAGGTGCCAGCTGACCCCCGTTCCTAAGGAGAGCCTCTTCCTGGTTTTAGTTAGCCACCTTCTCCCCAGGTCCTCTCCTGGCCTTTCACTGGTGTGCACGAATGCACATGCGTGTGAGGTGAGATTAGGAAGGGCTTCCTCCTGCTTCAGGCCCTGGGTCCGGAATGCTGGATCTTATTTACTCATTGTGGGCCCCTCTGCCACTTGAGGAGAGGGATCCTGGACTGCCTGCTTGCTTGTGGGCAGTTGCTTTCCCTCCTTTTCTTCCTCCCTCCCTCCCCCTCCCCCCCTTCCCAAATTTGGCAGAGCAAGCCACTTCATGCTAGGTTCTCTGCCCATTCTCTCAGGGCACATCCAGCAACAGGAAGCTCTCTGCAGTGGCCACTTCCAGGGACATGATAGGAAATCAATGTCCCCTTTTCCAAGGTTGCAAACGTCACATCGCTGAACAGTGAACCATCCACAGCCCCTGTTCTCATACTCAGAAGGGGATCAGATGCCCAAAGAGGGACTAGCCATTTTCTGTGATAGCTCACTCCAAAGTTCCTAACCCTGTCCTTTCATACCCAAGCCTCTACGCCCTTCTCTCTCTTTTGCTCTGTCATAAGCGGCCCCGGGGCTCTGGGAAGAACACCAGTGGAGCCCGGGACATGCAAGGTAATTCCTGCCACTGTCCCTGCTCCCCCACCTCCACCCTTAGCAGCTGTGAGCAAGCTTGGCAGCTGGAGTCCTAGAGACCAATGAATCCATCACTGGGGTCAAACTCGGGGCCTGGGGTATGTGTTAAAACAAGAAAACCAATCAGAGCCGAAAATGAAAGGCAGCGGAGGTGTGAAGTGAGGAAGGAGACTGCCAGACAGGCACTGGCTGCTGCCCAGCTGCCTTCAGGTCTTTGTAGGCCCCACCACAGTGCCTGGGTCCTCCAGAAAGAAGGTAGCCAGTGACTATCATAGGCCTGCCTCTCTCACCCTAAAGAGTAGGATCGGGGCTCTAGTGACAAGGGAATGCCCCAGACACTGATATGTTAGTTGGTAGACCCTTAAGCGTCTAAGCTGGGGTCAATGCTCATTCTGGGGGTACTCTAAAGCATCCGACTCAAGAACAGGCTTCAAAGCCCCTCCTTTGGTACAGCTGTGGTGGGAAAAGCATGAGACCCAGGCCACGGTGTTCTAACACTAAACCCAGGTCATGCTTTGGGTCTGGCTGTGCAGACGTCAGGTCCCCAGAGTTCCATGCATGGCTGAAGGGAAGGCCAGAACACAGGACAGCTACGAGACAGCCTAGCAGGGAAGACACTAATGACATCTTCGAAGGTCTTGTACCAAGGGACAGCTATAAGCACAGGTACCGCCCACAGCAAAGACAAAGGAACCAGGAGGGACCCCCGAACACAAAGAGTACTCGCCGTGCCAAGAGGTCCACACTATGCATTGATCCAGGGGTCCCCCAAAGATAGGGGTCATCAGGGTGCCTCTGAGGCCGATTGAGCCAGCAGGGCACTTGTCTCAGCCCTCATCTTTGCCCAGCACAGACGTCCCAATGAAGGAGCTGGGCCAGGTGGTCCCCATGGTGACCAACAAGTGGTGGGTCTTAGAGTGAGAGAGGGGCCAGTGGAGGCTGAATACTGTTCTGCCTCTCTTCATTTATCCACCAGTGCTGACAAGCACAATTGCTCCACTGGCCTCAGACTCCCAGAAAAGCCCTGGAGAGCCCCGGGTGGCCGCTCTATTAACACACAAACCGGTAGCCCGGCAGCTGCTGACACTGGGGTTAATTAAATCTATCTCCCCATCAATTCTCATTCAAGTACTATCGACGGCCATTAGATGGGTGACAGAGTGACAAGGGGACAGCGATAGACTTGTCCCACGCTGCATGGAGAGGGCCCACCTCCCCGCCTAGCTCCCCACTTCTTCCCTCCCCACCCCCGCCCCCCCCCTCCGCAGTCCCCAAGGAGAGCCCAGCTATGGATCCCAGGCGACTCCCCACCCCACGCCTGCCAGTCAGCAGGCAGGATGCCTCGCCTTTGTTTTTTTCTGCAAGTTTTTCTTAGGTATTTGTGCAGTGCCGAGTCCGATGGGCCGAGAAGTACTTGGCTCAAGACCTGGGTTATCCACCCCCGCCCCCCTGCTCTGCACTCAACCAAACCTTTTCGCCACCAAACCAAATCCAGCCAAGGCCACCCCCTCCCCTGAGCTTCAGTCTAGCTCATCACCCCTTGCCCTTGCTACACAGGCCCCACTGGACAGAAAAATAGACTGCCCACATACGTGCACATGCTAAGCCTCAGACTCTGGCATTATGTCATCAGCTGCTCACAGGGGACTCTGTGGATGTTTTGGGATCGTGGGTAAACAGACCGTTTCAGATAATTCGGGTGAGCCCAGTGGGCTTGCACAATCCTGAGAGAGGACTTTCAGAAATGTGACGGAGGCAAGCCACACATGTGACGTGAGATTTGACATTCCGAAGGGGACTATGAGCTCTGCTGTTCAGAAAGCTGTTGAGAAAGGCAAGGAGACCCTCTTCTCTGGGGTTCGGGGAGGAACTGAGATGTTCCTCCAGTTTGGCTTTTGGCCCCAAGAGACAGACAGACACATATCAGACTCTGCCCTCTAGAACTAGGAAGTCATAAGTCTGTAGAGAGGTGGTGGTTTGAATGAAAACAGTTCCCATAGGTCCAGAGGGAGTAGCACCGTTTAGGAGGTGTAGCCTTGTTGGAGTGGGTGTGGCTTTTTGGAGGAAGTGTGTCAGTCACTAGGGGGCGGGCTCTGAGGTCTCGGATGCTCACCCTTCCCTCTGCCTACCGATCCAGATGTAGAACTCTCAGCTCCTTCTCCAGTGCCCTGTCTACCTGTGTGCTGTCTTGCTTCCCGCTATGACAATAATGGACTAAACTTCTGAAACTGTAAGCCAGCCCCAATTAGATGGTTTCTTTTATAAGAGGTGCTTTTATGAATGTTTTATGTCTTTCTTTATAAGGTAATGGTGTCTCTTCACAGCCACAAAATCCTAACCAAGACAAGAGATAGGTATGTTACCACATGAAGTTAACCCACCCCCGCTCCCTCTGTGTTCACCCTCCCCATTCATTTCTCCTGTCCTTCCATGCACTATGCCTGCCATTCCACCTCCCTCCAATGGGAACAACCTGTGACCTCAGTTTGAAGGATGACCTAAAGCTCCCAAACCTTGTGCCCAGTATGGCTGCCTCTGCTTCCCGGTTCTTAGGTCTGAGTTTGAGGCACAGGCAACAGTCCAGACAGGTCTAAAGGTGCAATCCAGCTATTTCTTGGAGGCAGAAGTTGTATAGCTGATCAGGGCTCCGTTGATGGGGAACATGTGTTGTATTTGGTGTGGGTGCCCCACTCAAGAAGAATCAGGAGGGAGATCGCTGCAATTTGCATGAGGTTTTTTATTGCCAGTATACTGGGGTCATCCTGCATTCAGAGCAAAGGCGATGACCAGGAACAAAAGCACACGCTTTTTATACCTTCCCAGTACATAGGTTTACAGCATGAGTTGGTTATCTCTCATTGGTGGAGCCCATTGTCTTTTGTTCTCATTGACCTTTATGCCCCAGGTAAGGGGGAGATACTGATTGCATTTAGGAGGGGTCGGGGGGATCCACCCTCCTAGGGACGTTTCCTTGAACCGGGTATTACTCCCCACAATTAGGGCATCTCCTGGGGACTGATGTTTGCTCGGTAAACCCTTCTGAAGCTCTGTCTTTAGGCTTAATGGACATTCCTTGCTCCTTGGTATTTTTATGAGGTGTCTCTATTTGCTCAATTCTTACACATGCAGTTGTGATGATGAGCCATAGGCTATCAGGGAAAGGCCACAGTGCTAGGTGTCAGAACAGCTCTACTTGAGATTCTGAGGGGGGTGGCACAGGGATGGAACCCCAAGGCTGAGGAGGAAGCTCTTGGGGATAGGAAGTACAAGAGACCATGATAGGACGTTTACATTGGATTCTCTACCCCTGGGCCTGTGAGGAATGCCCTACTGAGCGTTCTCGAAAGCCTTTACTGCAGCCAGATCTGGTACATGGGGTTCATACTGTGGCTACTAAGTTCAATTAAGGCCCTCAAGGTCAAGGAGAGGACTCCACTCAAGCCATCTGTCCAATGGGCCCAAGTGAATGTCCCGTGCATTGGAATAAGGAAAGCATCAACAATTAGGGTAAATGGAAGGAAAGCAGGTGCCCGAGAAGCCAAAGCAAAAGACACTGGGTTCCTTTTGTGAGATGTGTTTTCATGTATCTGGGCTGGCCTTGAACTCAGATGACGATGGCCTTAAATTCCTGATCTTGTTTCCACCTTCCAGTCACTAATTACAAGCATATGCCACCACACATGGTTTACCTGATACTGGAAATAGAGCCCAAGGCTTCATACCCCCTAGGCAAGCACTCTACTGAGCTACACTCTTGGCTCCAATCCCAGCTTCTTGGTGCTTTCACACCACCCCAGCCCCAAGGCAGAGTGGACCAGACTGATCTCTACTTCCCTCTAGGTTTGAAGAACTCAGGACTTTGAATCATGTTGAAGACAAGAAAAGGCCTAGAGTCAAAGGTCCCAAGAAGCCCTGGAACTTCTGGCAGGCTTTCTCCGGGTCAAAAGCAAAATGCATTCGGAATACTGAGTCTGATGGTGAACTCCCCAGGCAGGATCCAAGTCTGATGGTGGACTCTGCAGACAGGACCTGAGTCTGATGGTGGACTCTGCAGGAAGGACCTGTTCTTGAGATAAAGAATGGTGAGGCCAAGCAGGGCAGTGGTGGCGCATGCCTTTAATCCCAGCACTTGGGAGGGCAGGGGCAAGTGGATCTCTGTGAGTTGGAGGCCAGCCTGGTCTATAGAGCTGGCTCCAGGATAGCCAGGGTTACACAGAGAAACCCTATCTCAATAGAAACAAAATCCGAAATAATAAATAGACAAACAAGCAGACAAACAAATAAATAATAACAAAGATGTGCATCCATAATCTTCCAAAGGCTGAGGATATCAGATTATATCTCCAGGGAGCCAGATTTTAGGGGGATGATGACTTTCTGTTACCACAAATCTCGAAGGACTTGGTGGCTTAACTTAGGACTTCCTAGTTGTGGAAGGTGGAATCGTGACACACAGGCCAATGAAGGTAGCGTACCTTTTTGGAGACAGTGGCTTAATCAAGGCCAAGAAACATACCTAGAGCATTTTGTTTCAGAGAGCATTTTGTTTCAAAGACTGAGAAGTTTGTTCAAAGGTCATGAAGCCTGTGTACTCAGGATCAGAGAGTAAAGCTCATTCAGAAACACCTAGAAAGTCCTAGCCCAGAAGTTCCTGAAGATCTCTCTGTGTACCCTGCCTCCCCCATCCCCCACTGTGACACTACCCAAGAGGGATGGTTTTAAAGGCGTGGACTCCTACACCAGGAAGGGGTGGCTCACATTACCCCCAGCACTAGGGAGACTGAGGCAGGAAAATCTCTGAGTTCGAGGTAGCCTGGTCTACAGAACTAGTTTCTGGACAGCCAGGGCTATACAAGAAACCCTGTCTCAAAAGAAAATCCAAACAAACAAGCAACAAATAAGTAAAACCACAGACTTTTACAAAGCCTCCAGCTCAGGTAGAACAGAAATACCAGTGCAGAGCTGGGCAGTGGTGGCGCACGCCTTTAATCCCAGCACTTGGGAGGCAGAGGCAGGCGGATTTCTGAGTTCAAGGCCAGCCTGGTCTACAGAGTGAGTTCCAGGACAGCCAGGGCTACACAGAGAAACCCTATCTCAGAAAACAACAACAACAACAACAAAAAGAAAAAGAAAAAAAAGAAAAGAAAAAAGAAAAGAAAACAAAAGAAATACCAGTGCAGGATAGTTAGATCATAGATCAAAGAAAAACACTACAGACCTTCACTGTGACCCACCCACCCTTCCAGTCCCAATTTTCCTAAGTCACTAATCCAGCTTCATTCATTCCCTGTTCCCTCTAGGGAGAGCCTCTGAGGCCACTCCCCTGGCTCCTGTTTTGTTTTGGTGTGACTTCCTGTCTGTCTTTCCCCCCTGGCTCCTGTTTTGTTTTGGTGTGACTTCCTGTCTGTTTTTCCCCTGGCTCTGGTTTTGTTTTGGTGTGACTTCCTGTCTGTCCCTATCCCATCAGGAGCCATGGGCTAGGATCCACTGATCACCCCCTCCTCACCCTTGAGAGGACCAAGGTAAACACTAATCACAAGATTAAATAAGGGTCCTTAATTATGACAGAAGCATCACTGTATCTCCCTTTTCAGCTGAAGATCTAGCTGCTTGGCTTCCTTACTGGTAGGATGATCCAAGTTTGCCACTGACAAGAGCTCGCCTTCAACAGGCCTGCCGGGCTCTGCTAACCTGTCTAAGTTTGGTGGGGTTGACTGTGAATTCCCTGGGCTGGTCTCTACTTCACACTCAACAGGACACTGCTGCGTGGACTGACCTGGTACTGATGTCATGCCCGTCAACATCGTAAGCTGCCTCTTTGCCTATTCAAAAATAGGTCCAGAGCACCAAATGACTCTATTTCAGTGACAATGTTATACCCCTACTGTGATGGTTTGTATATGCTCAGCCCAGGGAGTGACACTATTGGAATGTGTGGCCCTGTTGGAGTAGGTGTGGCCCTGTGAGTGTAGGCTTAAGACCCTCATCCTAGTTGCATGAAGTCAGTATTCTCATAGCAGGCTTCCGATGAAGATGTAGAACTCTCAGCTCCTCCTGCACCATGCCTGCCTGGATGCTGCCATGTTCCCGCCTTGATGATAATCGACTGAACCTGTAAGCCATCCCCAATTAAATGTTGTCCTTATAAGAGTTGCTTTGGTCATGGTATCTCTCCACATCAGTAAAACCCTAACTAATACAGAAGTCCCTAACTGAGACTATATAAAAGTGTCTTCTCTTCCGTGACAAAGCCCTCCTGGCTAGCAGAACCAGAAGTCTAAGAAATGGGAATCTAGGGTAGGGAAGAGGCTATGCTTCTGCTGTGAGCAAGGGATGCTGGATTCAGAGCATCTAAGTGGGCTGGCTGGGTGTGCCTGCCATGCCAGCCTCCCACAGGCAGCCCCAGGATGGAGGCTCCAGAAAACTTCCCATCATTCCACAAAGCCAGTTGCTTCTGAGATGAGCTTCCCAACAGGAGATTGCTTGAGCGTCCCCTGTGGATTCACTTATACAGAGAAGGGACTTATGTCAGGTTTGGTGCTGTAGGGGAAACAGGACAGCTAAGAATCACTGAAACTCATAGGTGGATTGTTTAAAACAACCCTCTCAGGCAGGGAAAGGCATAGATCCAGTTAGGACGTGTCCCCTCCCGTTACAAAATAGGATCCACTGCACCACCGTGTAAGCTGGCTAGCCTCCCAGATTCATGGTGCTTTATCCTGGGACCCAGGGCACTGTTGCTGCCAAGCAAGACTAAGCAACCATCATTTCAACCTTCGTATGTTGCCCATGGCCTAGCTGGGAGTCCTCATGATAACAACCAGCTTCTCACTCCTTGGAACACAGCTTGGTGATCTATCACACATCTTCCAGCTAGTTAAAAAGCAGGGGTTTATCACACTCTGTCTCCCGCACCTACCAATCCCATCACCTGCTACTTCCCGACATGGTCCTTACAGATAACCTGCCCTTTGGACACAGACGAAGCAAGAGGGCTGGTACCCGTATCATGCAAGGCCTATGGTCTCTAGTCGTAGCTTTCATAGACTATAGAAGGTGAGGTGCATTTGACCTAGACCCGAGTCTACTTCTAGCAGGTATGTTTTTGTAAGCCTTGGGGAAATCTTGGTATTGACTTTAGCCCAAGTGTATTGTCCAACTCTCCTTCAAGAGCTCTGTGAGCTAATGGGGTGAGAAAAGGCTTCTGGGAGCTGCTCTCGAATAGAACAAGTGCTGTGGTGGAGCCGTGAGCCAGTCTGTCTGTGGTGAGGCCGGGAAGACAAGGGCTCTAGGTGTTTGCTGCTCAGCCACCATGAAAGGACACATGGATGCCCAAAAGACCCTCTATAGTTCTGGTCAGGATTTACCAATGAGATGCACGAAGATACCCGCATCCCACAGGTCATGAGAGTTTCTTATGTGGTTGGCATCCTTGAACCACAACAAGAACCATGGAGCCAGAGGAAGAGAGACAGATGTCCCCTGTGATGGACAGGAGTGAGGAGGCCGGAGGCTGGAGACTGGAGTCTTATTTCTGCTGCAGATTCCTAGTCTCTGCCTGGCAACCTTAACCTTAGAGTCCAGGAGGAACAAACAAGCTCTGGTGAGCACCTTAGCACAAGGATAGCTAGTCCTTTAAGGACAAGTGGCTTGACCTCAGACTTCCATCCTGGGGGACCAAACAGCTTCAACCACCCTGTGGGCCAGACTAGTCGAGCAGCACCAAGCTTACCAGGTCTCCTCAGAATTCCTAACTCCCCACCTACCCTAGACACCCACCCTGAAGGGACAAGACGGATCCTTATAGAAGCTTTTGCGATCACCACAGGCATGGGGAACATGATCAGTAAAACCCATGGGTCCCATATGTCACCTTCATGCCTACACCATGGCTGTGTCTGTTGTGTTGCATACTGCTTACGTTAAATTCAGTGACCTGATGTGATGTCGGCCTGCTGCAGAGCCACCACTGGCCAAAGTCCTCAGGTCTGTTTTCTGCTGAGGTCTGCATGCCCATCAGCAGCCTCCACTGGAGGCCAAGAGTCTTGACTTTAGCTCCAGTTCAGCCTCTAAGCCAAGTTCTGGCTTAAGTAAGAGTACAATAGTGCTTTGAAGAACCTTAGCCAGATGTTCTGGAAAAGCCCAATATAGTCTCTCATGGCTGCTAAAACATCAGGGAACTTAGCCCCACTCATACCTCTGCTTGGTTCTGAAGAACATATATGGGTTAGAAAGAGGAAGCCCAAGGCAGTACCTTTTCCTCCTCTTCCTCCTCCTCTTCCTCCTTCTCGCTCTTGGCTCTGGCCATGTAGAGGGTTAGGCTATTATTAGCAGCAGCAGTATCCTTCATGGCTCTTCTTAGCAGCAACAGCATCCTACATGGCTCTTCTTACAGTATCAGCATTTTTCATGGCTCTTCTTAGCAGCAGCAGCATCTTTCATGGCTCCTCTTAGCAGCAGCAACATACTTCATGGCTCCTCTTACAAGCAGCAGCATCCTTCATGGCTCTTCTTAGCAGCAGCAGCATCCTTCATGACTCTTCTTACAGTATCAGCATCTTTCATGGCTCTTCTTAGCAGCAGCAGCATCCTACATGGCTCTTAGCAGCAGCAGCAGCAGCAGCAGCATCCTTCATGGCTCTTCTTACAGTATCAGCATCTTTCATGGCTCTTAGCAGCAGCAGCAGCATCTTTCATGGCTCTTCTTAGCAGCAGCAGCATCCCTCATGGCTCTTCTTAGCAGCAGCAGCAGCAGCAGCATCTTTCATGGCTCTTCTTACAGTATCAGCATCTTTCATGGCTCTTCTTAGCAGCAGCAGCATCCTACACGGCTCTTAGCAGCAGCATCAGCAGCATCCTCCTTCATGGCTCTTCTTACAGTATCAGCATCCTTCATGGCTCTTAGCAGCAGCAGCATCTTTCATGGCTCTTCTTAGCAGCAGCAGCATCTTTCACACTTCTCCCCTCACGCTTCTGTTGTCCCCTGGGAGCCTCAGACTGAGAACGGAGGTACCTGTCCTGCATTTAGGGGGCTGTATTGGTTTTGGCTTTTGCCAAAGGGAGCTGAAAGCAGATGCAACAGCTTCTCCACACCCTTGCTGCTGGGATATCACAAGACACCGGGCAGTCACTGAGACCCAATATGACTAGTTCCCAATAGGAGCTAGAAACCACAGTGTCCAGCAAAGAGACCCAAGACTTCTCTTCAGACAAGGGCTGCCCCAGGAGCTTGTTTGTTTCTCAGACTGTTGCAGCATTAAGAAGCTAACTGTCCCTTCCTTTCACTACTGCGTCCGCAGCCATGAGTATGCTCAGGCTACAGAAGAGGCTTGCCTATAGTTCCTCCGCGGTGGGAAAAAGAAGGTCTGGTTGGATCCCAATGAGACCAATGAAATTGCCAATGCCAACTCCCATCAGCAGATCAGGAAGCTGATCAAAGATGGGCTGATCATCCGGAAGCCTGTGACTGTCCATTCCCGGGCTCGCTGCCTGAAAAACACCTTGGCCCAACGGAAGGGCAAGCATATGGGTATAAGGAAGAGGAAGGGTACTGCCAATGCTCAAAAGCCCAAGAAGGTGACCTGGATGAGAAGGGTGAGGATCCTGCGCCGGCTTCTCAGGAGATACCGGGAATCTCAGAAGATTGACCGTCATATGTATCACAGCCTGGACCTGAAGGTCAAAGGGAATGTGTTCAAAAACAAGCAGATTCTCATGGAGCATATCCACAAACTGAAGGCCGACAAGGCCTGCAGGAAGCTACTGGCTGACCAAGCTGAGGCTCGCAGGTCTAAGACTAAGGAAGCACAAAAGCGCCAGGAGGAGAGCCTCCAGCCAAGAACGAAGAGATCATCAAGACACTGTCCAAGGAGGAAGAGAGCAAGAAATAAAACTTTCCTCCTGTGTGACCTGACTGTGGCCTCACACGGATCAGTCATTAGAATAAAACAAGCCTTAAAAAAAAAAGAAGCCAACTGTCACTAAGGACAATGATCAGCGGGTCTTAGGGGACCCCAAGACAACTAAGTGAACTCAGCTGTCCCAAATATGGTCTAAAACAAAACAAAACAAAACAACCCGGGCTTGAGCCTAGGGATGTTTGTGTCACTTCAGCAAGTGTCTCTCATGCCACAGACGACCTTCTGTTCCATGGAGCCCTTAGAATGTCTAGCAGGAACTAGACAATACCTGCTGCCCCTACTCCTTGCTCCGTGTTCTTTTCCCATTGCCATCTTCTCCAGAAATACTATGCAGATCCAGCTAGTCAGATCCCCCTAGATCCAGTGACAAGACATCCTGGCATCTTGTCACCTGTGCTAGGCCACTGCAACCAAGTCTAAGCAAATCCTACGATCGGTACATGAGGACATCGGTAGAGATCTTATCTCTCCAGAGCATTCTAGGCCCTATCTGGAAAGCTTTGACAAAATCCCTTCTACTTGGGTGGAGATATGTACATATACAGCCCACGCCTCCCCTTTTTGTTATACAGGCAAGACAACCTCACCTGTATGAGGCTATGAAAGGGACAGAAGGCCCAAGAATGTACTGTGGGCCCAGGAACATCAGTTGATTCTCTCTTGGCATGCTAGCAATACAAAGATACCTGATTGCTAGCTAAGGCTAGTCACCACATAGAGCCTCATCTGTCCCTGTCATTGGTGTTCCCGGAACAACTCGGTTGAGAGCCCAGCTTCTGGGGTCCGGGCACTACCCAAGCCCCAGCATTAGAAGGATACCGGTACCGGAAGTGAAGCTTCTGTTTTCTGCCACCACGGGGGACTATCTTCACTCCTTGATAGACGGGGGACAGTCCAGCTGGGACTGCTACCATCCATGTGATCACTGGATGCCGGAGAAGCCAGCCTGTTCTTGGAAGATCTGGACCAGCATAGAACAGTGCTTCCAGCATGGTGATGGTCATGGCTAATACAGCACATTCCGAGGGAACACTAGTGAGATCTAGAGCCGCAGGAGCAGCCTCAGAGGCAGCCTCGTCAGAGCCCAGGCAGCAGGGCAGAGACAAAAGGTTGCCGAAGTCATCCAAAAAGCTCATGGCCTCTTGAGAAGAGCAAAGATGTCCCCTGGCGACACGTCCTGGTGGCAGAGTCAGGACTGAAAGAACCAGAACACAGAAAGGAGGCCAAGGCCTAGTCCCAGAACATGTGCACCTGTAAGAAACAGGCAGGGCAGTTGGAAACCTGCACGGAATGGGGAAAGAGAAGGCGAGACAGCAGAGGACACTGGGTCACCTGTCCCCTGCATGTACCACTTCCACACATTATGATAGACTTGTGAGAACACATGGTCCTGGTCCCTGTGGGTAGCAGCCAGAGTTCTCTCCACACTGCTGTTTCTAACCAGAACGTCAACTGGGCCATCTAGCCCTGAGTCCAAACCAGCCAGAGCAAAGTTAACTAAATAGCACGAGCTTAGCAATTACTGGCCCCATCCCAGCAGACCCAAGAACAGCTGTGTAGAGCCAGAAGCCCCATTGTGCCACCAGGGCTCCTTCCCTCCCTCTGCCCCACTCCTGCTACCAAAATCCAGGGACGCCGGAGCCTTGGTTCATGGGCATAAGATACCTCCCGGGCCAATCCAGGTTTTCTCTGGCTTGAGCCTGTGTTATAACCCAGGGCTGTCACACACCACCAGTGATCTGTTATTCATTACCCCCAGCTCCCCAAAGACAAGCCTTAAAGTCGAGGCATTTAGCAGATAGAGTTACCACTGCAGTTGGATTCCAGGAGGTCTTGTTCAGGTTGGAGAGGTAAGCAGACCCTGAAGTGACATGTTCCACGGTAACAATCTGGAGGTGCCTCTGGGACAGTGCACAGGGCTTCCTAAGTGGGGAACCAAAGGCACAGAGGATGGTCACCAAACTTTGTTAACATCGTGGTACCTGAACCCTTTTCTCAGCCGCTATATATTTACTCAGAAGCAACAGCACTACCACACTGACCAGTGATGTGTTAGAACGGCGAGTCGTGTCAGAACATACCACTTACTAGGCCCAAACAATTCCACATGTAAGAGGCTTAACTGAGAGGGAGAGAGGGGGCAGTAGCGGGGAGAGAGAGGAGGGGAGAGAGAGAGAGATGGAGGAATGTTTCCTGTGTATATATATGGGTTCTGATGTAGTGGCTGCAAGTAAAGGTGGGAGGTGAGCCCAATGGATTCTGGGAATATGGTGGCTGTTGCCCTGGCAACAGGTCTGTGGACCCGCCCACGCATCATCACAGTATTTGAATGCCCTGATATTAACAACCAGTCCTAAGCAAGATCAGCTCTCAGGGACCCGCGAGGAATGGCAATGGTAGTCTTCTATCCACAGTAGCTCTCAGTTGTCCAGGAGACCAGAAGAGCAGGACTTTCTGGAAGCCAGCAGTTTTCACGAACAGCTAAGAGTAGTTCTTCTTTGGGATACTGCTTAGCAACACAAGGGCCCAACCAGTCTATCAGGACACCCATTTCAGCAGCCTCCAATACAGAGATCATCCATCCCAGAGCACTTAAAGCTAATGCCAAGAGCCAGCCTTGGGGATCCCACAGGCTAGGGGAACCTAGCCTGACAGAGCATCCCATCCCAACGCCTCCTCTGAGACTTGGCCTCCCAAAGCCATGGTTACACACTGCCGTCCTCCACAGTTTTCATCAGAAACGAAGGCCACGTGGCTCCCATCCCTACTGTATTCACTGGTGACTCGGTGCTGCCGTGTGGACTCCCTGTGTGGCTAGAGGGTGAGAGCCAACCGTCTGTTCTGAGCACAACCTGTTGCAAAGCGCTTGTCTGCCAGGGAAAGTCCTGTGGGAGTCAGCCAAGGAGAATGTAAACAGCGGAACTGCTGAAGAGCCCTTCAGGAAGGGAGACTACCAGGTGTCAGCTGCGTCCTCCAGGGTAGGCTCCCGGGGTGTCCTGGTTAGTTCCTGTTGTCTGTTGACATAATTTGGGAAGGGAGTACCTCAGCTGAAAAGTTGCCGCAGTCAGATTGGCCTGATGGGCATGTCTGTGGGCTATTGATTGCTAATTGATGAAGGAGGGCCCATCCTACTGAGGGCAGTGCCATCCCTGGGCAGATGAGTCCAGACTGTATAAGCTAGCTAAGCATGAGCCAGAGAGGGTGCCAGCCAGTAGCATGTATCCCTAGCTTCTGCTTCGATTTCTTGCTTGATCTCTTGCCTTGACTTTTCTCAGCAAGGACCTGGGACCTGGAAGTAGAACCTGAAGGAATTCTTTTTTTTTTTTGTTTTTTCGAGACAGAGTTTCTCTGTATAGCCCTGGCTGTCCTGGAACTCACTCTGTAGACCAGGCTGGCCTCGAACTCAGAAATCCACTTGCCTCTGCCTCCCAAGTGCTGAGATTAAAGGCGTGTGCCACCACTGCTTGGCAGGAATTCTTTTCTTTGGCTGGAGAGATGGCTCAGCAGTTAAGAGCACTGACTGTTCTTCTGAAGGTCCTGAGTTCAAATTCCATCAACCACATGGTGGTTTACAACTATCCGTAATGAGATCTGACGCCATCTCTGGTGCCTGTGAAGACAGCTACAGTGTACTTAGACATAATAATAAATAAATCTTTTAAAAGAAGAAGAAGAAGGAGAAGGAGAAGAAGGAGAAGGAGAAGGAGAAGGAGAAGAAATTCTTTTCTCCCCAAAGTTGTTTTTGGTCAGAGCGTTTTATCACTAGAGTAGCTAGCAAAGACACTCAGGCCAGCTCCAGTGTGGCGAGCACGGCTCTGGCAGGCCTTGCCCTTCTCCTCAGGTTCCCTCTGCCTTGCTAAAAACCGTCAGATCACGTTCCGAAAGCTAGCTCCCAAGGTCTCTTCCCTTATTTGGTCACTTCCTCCTCCTGAGGCTACCAAGGTCCGGCTATCAAAGTACTGAAGTCCACCAATCAAAATTCCCCTTTGGCTCAACTAATTTACATGCCCAATTAAAATTAAGTGCCTCATCCTAACATGAGGTCTCCCATTTTACCTTTACAAGCTGCCATTGGCCTATGTGACACACAGGTCTCCTCTCTGTCTAGATGAAGTCCTTTGTCCTCTGAGACTAACACCCCTTCCCCCCTCTTCCTTGTGCTCCTTCTGTTCTCTCTTGTCCTCTATCTCCTGTCTTCGTCTTATCCCTGCCCTCTGTCCCTCTAGGACAAATAAACCTCCTCTGTGCCGAGGACTTGGTGTTGGGCATCCTGAGCCGATACTTTTCCATTCAGCTAGGCAAGACGTTGACACGTAGAAAAGGTAGCGTGTTTACTCGTAGGACAACCCCAAAGCATCAGAGAGGAAGTGCTGCCTAATCACAGACAGCCAGACTTATGGCACACCAATTCTGCTAAGGTCCGTGTTCATGGGCCTGCACAGGACTGGAGAATATAGTTTTTCTAAATTTGGTTATGGTCTAGGTTTTCCAGAAGGTATTACCCTATACCAGAGATAGGTGTGAACCAAGACGCTTCATACTCAACTCATGCATGGGGATTTCCCTAGTGTGAATGCCTTGACCTACACACTATGTGCCACCCACAATCCTATCCCTTTTTGAGGACACATTCCTATGGGGAACTACATTCTTCAGCATTCCTTCAGATTTCTGAAAGAATGACTCTCTTGCAGCTATGGACAGTCACTGATATCCAAGTCAGGGAAGTTCAGTTTATGTCTCCTGTGAACAAGAACATGACACACTGGAGAGGTTGCTAACTAGGATTATACTGTGACCCAGTAGCTTTTATTCTAGAAATAAGAGTCAATTTCAGTGAAGTCTACCATGGGTGTGTCCTCATTTGCATATGTAAATGAAGTCTATCAAGTGGGTTTCTTTCCTCCAAGTGAGCCCCTGTTTAGGAAGTAGATTTAACAAGCCAAGGAAAAGGTATTCTACAAGGTTTTTAAGGCATTTCCTTAGGGTATAATATTAGAATTAATTTAAGACCATAAACTATTTGAAGTCTTAGTTATATCTCAATTAGCCTATCAAGTCAATGTAATCTCAAATTCTCTCATTTAAATATGGATTTACTCTAAAGTTTATATGGAGAAAAAAAATCTACAAATGTCTAAGTCAACCACAAAATAACAAGAAGGGGACTTGTCCTGCCAGTAGGGGCCAGAGACAAAGCTAGTGAGTTCTGTACATAAGAACACACAAAGCAGACAGCAAGGCCCAGATGCACATGTGTGAAAATGGTGGTCACAAATCTGGGTCCAAGGACAAACTTGTCTAAGTAGGACAGGGAAGCCAGCTCACCATAGAGGGAAAAGGAAAAAAGACCAAATACCACACCAGCATGGCAGCATGCCTGTAATCCCAGTGCTTGGAAGACTGAGGCAAACTGATCAGATGTTCAAACTCATCCTCCAATACAGCAAGTTAAGAGCTATAACACTCTAGGCATCTAATCATCTAGAGAAGTTTCTTAGACGTAGCCATTTTTGTAAGAGCCTAGGTTTATTAGAAACATAATAGAAGGCACTGTACAGTATACCTTAGTTCTTAAAAAAGAACTTTGTAAGACTACTGCCATAAACCATAGAGCAGACATGTGAATTTGACCAGAATAACCAAATTGCTTCCACTGAGCTCAAAATCAGGTTACAGAAGCTAGAATGACATGTACTATCTAAAGTCAGCCAGGGGTCAGCATCTGTAATGAGGAGAATGTCCTTTAAAATGAGACCAAGAGGGAAAGGCAAAGTCAAGGCTACTTAAGAGCGCATCCTAAGGAAATACCCAAACTCAGAAATGTCGATGACACTATGAAATCCCTTCATACCAATTAGGTTGCTGAGTGCTAGATAGCTGGATTATGTGTATTCTTAGTAGGGATTTGGGGAGATGGGAATATGCCCTGGGCAGCTATTCCAGAGAACAATCTGGTATCATTTTGTTACATTCCTGAAGGGTAGAAACCAAAATATTGGTCCAAGCAGAGAAGGCAAGGTGGTTCTCAGTGCAGGTTGTACTGAGAGATGGAGGGATCTGAGTGGCCATGCCCAGGAGAGGAGCTGGGAAGAGCATGGTGAGATGACCTTGGTGGTTTGAATGAGAATGGCCCCCACAGGCTCAAACACTGGAATGCTTAGTCACTAGGGAGTGGCATCATTTGAAAGGATTAGAAGGATTGGGAGATGTGGCCTTGTTGGAGGAAGTGTGCTGCTGGGGGCGGGCCATTGAAAGCCATGCCAAGGTCAGAGAATCTCTCTCTCTCTCTCTCTCTCTCTCTCTCTCTCTCTCTCTCTCTCTCTCTCTCTCTCTGTGTGTGTGTGTGTGTGTGTGTGTATGCATGCCTAAGGATCATGATGTATCTCTCAACTACTGCTCCAGTGCTGCCTGCTCTGTGTGCTCCCTGCCATGATAACAATGGACGAAATCTCTGAAACTGGAAACAAGTCCCCAATTAAATGCTTTCTCTTTCATAGGGGTTGCCTTCGTTATGGTGTCTCTTCACAACAATAGCACAGGAACTAAGACAGCATACCATTAAGCGTCTCACAAAGCAGATGACCAATAGGCTAGACGCACACAAGTGTGTAGGCTAGACCCATAGACACACACAAGTGTGTCAGAAGGGCCTATGAGGGAAAAGGAAGGGCAATGAGTTAACATCCTATAAAACACTTCTTTCCTGTTGGTTCCTGAGGCAGTGGCTGGTACCCGAGGGAGTTCACTGGAAGCTGTAGAAGGAAAGTGACAGGAAGTGATGGGATCGTACCAACTCAAAGAAAGATGGCTTATGGGATGGAGAGCTACAAGACAAGTCACTGTTAGAAAGAAGCCTTTCTGAGCTGTGGCACGGTGCACCTCTCACACTGCCACGGGGTCGACAAGCAGTTCTTAAAGACAACAGATATCCTGGGGATCTCCACCATGGCCTGTGGTTCGAGGTCAAGGTCCTGCCCATCTCTGCCTGAACCTCTACACAACTGAGTCAGGAGAAATCAAACACACTGGTTTCCATGTGCCACTCAGTTCAGAACTGAGTTTGGGCACATTGAACAGGGAACCTGTCACATGGGCGTGGTGAAGGCATCATAATTAGGAACTCTGCAATTAAGGACTCGGTCAGCCTCAGATGGAAGAGATGGTCTCCATACTCAGTTGGACATTAGGCCTCTACAAACAGGGCAGTCCTGAGTCATGCTTTGCTCCAGGAGTTCAGATGCCAACCTTGGTTCACCTGATCCTGTCTATTCTAATGGTTTATTCATTTATTGCCCGTCATTGAGAGCCAACACTGGACTCCTTCATGGCCTCCTTTATGCCCTGTTCCTGGGGGTTATAGCTGATCCTGGGCTTATCCTTTCTTCCCAGATCCAGACTGATCCAGTTCTCTGAGTGACAATGGCTTGTTCAGCTTTAGTGAAGTCAGAGCTACATTAGAGCAGCCTAGGACAGACCTATATATAGTAACTGCCCTGACGCAGCCATGGTGAGTGACCAGGTAGGTACTGGCATGCAGGAAGTCTGCTAATCTCTGCTGCCATGAAAGGTCCAAGCTCTACCAGAGGTACATAACCTAGGACAGCAGAGCCAAACATCAGCTTAAAGAAACAAAGTTCGTGAGACAGCATCTGAGCATCGGGTGTCCTTACTAGATCTGTGAGTGTGAGTCAGCGGATTCCATGGCCTCATGGGACAAGAGAAAGGAGCAGACCAGGAGGATCCAGTAGGAGTAGAAGGAGAAGGCAGCCACAGCAGGAACTTCAAAGGGTTATTTCACTCCCACCAGCCAGAAGCAGAGACTCAAGGGCCACATGCCATGCCCGCCTCTAACACAGGCCAGATTCTATTCTTTGTCTATGGAAAGTTTTACATGGGATCTTAGACCCTGAGTAAGAGGGCACAGATCCATATTCAAAGCTCTAAAGGAGGTCAGAGTTTTATCAAAACCAAAAACTTTCTTGGAAAAGGACTTGGACCCAGGCTCAGATAAGCAAAAAGAACTAAGCCAATAACAATCTTTATGTGAACAGCATAGCCAAGACGTCTCTTCAGCTTCTGGCCTTGTTCTAACTGTCTAGAAGTCAGTATTCTGCTAGCAGCCTTCAGATGAAGATGCAGAACTCTCAGCTCCTCCAGTGCCATCCTTGTCTGGATGCTGCCAGGCTCCTACCCTGATGGTAACGAACTAAATCTCTCAACCTGTAAGCCAGCCCCAATTAAATGTTGTCCTTATAAGAGTTGCCTTGGTCATGGTGTCTGTTCATAGCAGTAAAACCGTAACTAAGACAAGAAGGGAAAACAAAACAAACAAACAAACAAAAAAAAAACTCAGCTGAGTCTCTGTTTCTGCATCAGGAGAAAGTTCCCACAAGTCTCCAGGCTGTAGTGACTATCAACTGTTGGAGACATTGGGATCCATGATCACTGTGTCCCTGCGTCCTCCAGTTCTTGTCCCTCCAGGCACAAGTAACTAGCCATTCTCTCAGCCAGAATCCCCCCCAATAGACCCCCAAAAGAGGACTAAAGTTGAAGTTGCATAGGAAGAGATTGTGACTCAGGACAGAATTTTATCCATCACTAGAAAAATCTCAGAAGCCTCACAGCTGGTAACACATAAGACTAGTCAACAAGGAGACCCAGCCCATTTCAGAGATACAACATAGATAACTCTGCTTCCAACCGTGTATGAGAAGGGATTTGGGTGAAAACTGGGGGGCTCTGGAGAGGAAGGATCACATGCCTTGTCTCCTCTGGTGTAGTCTAAAAGGACAATTAAACTATAATCCTACAAGATAAAATGGAGTTCAGAAACAGAACCAAGATACTCCTATATTTCCGACAGGAAAGTGAGCCAGTACGTGAGAAATAATTCTCAGAAGCACAAGCCAAACCACAAGCCAACTTTGGGGAGATGTTAGATTGCTGAGATTTCATAAGCAAACACAAGAAGACATCTCTACCCTTAGGAAATGACAGGCAGTGCACCTGATGGACAATCTGATACCTTTCTCCCCATATGTGCTAGGCAATAAAGAAATGCTTTGGCCATCCAGTAGCTAGAATACTTCAGCTCTGGGCATAAAACCTAGGAAGCAACAAGGCCAGACAAAGACAGAAAATGGAGAAAGAGTCCAGTCTGGAAAGATCCCTAGGCACAGACAAAGCCAGGTGGTCAACGGTTAACTGCAGGAGACACTATGATCTATAATCCCTAGGTCACAAGGGTTATCTGGTCTACCTAAGCTCCACTGAGTAATCCATCTCTTGGCCAGGTGTCTCACACCTCAAGCTCCTCTCTGTGGCAGAAGTAAGGCACAGCCAGGACTGGCTAACCCCTTCTTACTGGAATCCCTGTGGTTGCCTTTGTGAGTATACTAGAAGCCTTTCCTCTGAGTCAGGTGCTTCTGGGTCTTAAGCCCATAAAAGTCTGGAGGTCACTGGCAGGTGATATGAGCTCATCTGCCAGTGTGACTGGCACTTTCTTAATTACCATCTGCTTTCAAGGACAAACAGGCTCCTGGAGTCCCTTCCCTCCACGGAAGCATTCACTGTCCCTTGACCATGTCCTACTGCTCACCTGATGGTGATCCATTATGCAAACAGGCCTCAGCTTTGTGTCTGATCCAGGTACAAAGGTCTCTCCAGGTACAAAGTCTCCAGGCTGAGAGAGTTTGAAGCCAAGGAGAAGAGTTCCATAGCTGACCTGAGCTGAGCAGAAATAACTAAAGTCAAGGACTTGTAAGTACTTGGAGACAGTCTACTGGGCCAGAGAGGGATGGCCAGGCCCAAGTGCAGACACTAGGCATTTCAATGTCTCTGGGGCCACTTCCACATGGGAGCTATGCTGCCTAGAAACACCACAGATGGACTGCCCAGCATCTATCTAAAGAGGTCCAAGTTGGTCAGGAATGAGCTTCCAGAAGAGGAGGCATCACCATGCCATACCAAGGCAAGTTCACAAGAAGACTTAGTGACAAAAAATAAAATAAAATAATAAAATAAAATAAAATAAACAAGGAAAAATGGTGACCTAGGAAGAATCAGGAATCCTGAAGTACGTGATGCTTTCTAATGTTGTCTACATGACTGGCCAAGTTGACATCATGCCACTTTCTAGGGTCCTACCACCAAACCCAAGGATGTCTATGACCAGACAAGTTATAGAATAATCACCACAGATCAAAGTTAAGCTGAGGTTGGGCCGTCAATGTGTGGAGGCCAGGAAATAATGTTTAATCTCAGTTTAGCTAATAACGAAGTAAGTAGTGTCTGTGTGTCATCAATGGAGCCTCAGTGTGGCAATGACTAAAGCAAAAGTCTAGCAGACCTTCTTGTACCTAGAGCATGGTTTTGGGTTAGCTTTAGACTTGGCAGACGCGTGAGGTCCTACCCAACAGGACCCAAAAATATAATCTTATCTAGAGTTATAACTTTAAGGAGGAAATCCAGTGAACAGGAAGTCATTAGAGTGAACTAGAGTATGACAGAACTGCATCCTTCCCGATAGGAAATCAGACTACAGACATGTGTGAGCCAGTGGCAGTTGGGGTGATGTTTCTACAGGAAACTAAGGTCATGGCTAGAAATCTATCTCTAGAAGCCTGGGGCAGAGCCTCCTCGTGACCTTACAGGAAACTGCCTTCTACCCAGCCCTCTGTCCTCCAAAAGGGGGAGGCCAATCTTCCCAGGCAACTTCTTGCAGTTTTGGTTTATGGCCCTTGATGCCGTCCCCAGCGATTTAACAAGTGCAGGAAGAGACCGGTAGTTTGCCAGTTTTCTCACCTTCCTCTCTCAGCCAAGGGGGAAACCCCTGGGGCTAGAATGCTTGAGAAACCAGACCTGACTCTGAGCCACTTGATGGTGGAAGCAGACCCTAACTAAGGATCCATGCTCAAAGGTCAGTAAGATGGTCTATAAGGACCCAAGAGAGACTTCCTTGGAGTCAACAGACCCTGGACTCAGCCAAGGCTCTAACTCTACAATGACTGGTTTCGGGTGTCATGGCTGTTTCCTCTAAGATCCCCAGGATGCAGCATCAGGTGGCAGCAAAAAGATGAAGTCTTAGGAAACAAGACAGAAGAATCCTAATACGGCCTTAAGTCAACATGGAGCAAGATAAGGAGTCGGGACGTGAGCCATGAGGATGCTCACAACTGATCCACAGGGCTTCTGTCATCTTAGCACAGAGCAAGGGTGAAGACCAGCACGTCTGGTCTTGGAAATACATAGGACCAGGCTTCATATTGTAAGATCCGAGTAAACAGGGACGTCTCAGGAAAACACCGGGAGGCCAGGAATTTCCTCAATAAGATAAGATCAGGATCTTTAAGAAGGTAGCAGAACTCTCCCGAAGGGAAAAGCTAATTAACATTCCTCAGAACACAGGGTGAGAAACTACCTGCAGGTGGGGGTACATTCTCCAGGGTGGACCTTTGCCCATCTTCAGACAAGGGAAGTCTAAAGACCAACCGGTTTAAAAAGTCACACTGTTCGACCAATCACATTGTGTCTAATGGCTGCTGCCCTGAAAATTGTATAAAAGCTCACTGAACAAGCTGTGTGGGGTCGCCTCCTTTCCTGAGGGTCAGGGATGGCCTCGGTGCACTGAAATAAAAATCCTCATGTTCTTTGCATTGATCAGGCTCCAAGTGATTCCCTCAGGGTGTCTCTGGTAAGCTAAGGCTCGTCGGGGTCTTACAATATAAAGCATCAGACTCAAGGACAAATGGAAGGAAGGTCTTAGTAGAACCCATTCCTATACACAAACATCCATTGATATAAGAACATGAGACCTCCAGCATGGGCCCCGGGCCCAAGTTTCTCACCTCACAACATCTCTGGGTGTCCCAGCTGTGGTTGTCTGGTCTGCATCCACAATGAGACTAAGACTTTTAATCTCTTCAGAACCAAGCCAAGGACACCGATATGAGGACTAGAGCTTTTTTTTTTTTCCTCTTTCTCTCAGGGCCACACTGACATGGCTTCCAGGGCCCTGATTCCACTGGAGGCTCTTTGAGGAAAGATCAAGTGTACAATTTTCTTCTTGAGTCATGTGATCAGTCAGAGTCATGGATTTAGGGAGGGGTGGGATTAGATATAAGAGAAATATCCAATAATATCAGTAGAGGCTGGGGAGAGCTCGCTGAGGTGCCTGATGATAACTGACTCTGGAGACTGTCCAGTGCCACGGTCCCCATAGCTTCCCGACTCCCCAAGTAAGAAAAGTCCTGGCAGAGGCAGGCAGATTTCTGAGTTCAAGGCCAGCCTGGTCTACAGAGTGAGGGCCAGGACAGCCAGGGCTACACAGAGAAACCCTGTCACAAAAAACAAACAAACAAACAAACAAAAAAACAAAAAAGAAAAAGAAAAAAGAAAAAAGAAAAAAAAGAAAAGTCCTAATTGCTTCCAAGGATACACATCTAGCCAGAAATAGAAGAGTAGGAATCTAATCTCTGCTTATTTTATAAGTGGCCACCAGGTTATGGGACCATCGGCCAGCAAGTATACTCTCATTGCACTGTTAGTCTCCAGAGGAGCCTGTTCTTGGCCAAGACCCTGGCCATAAACCTAGATATTCTAAGAATGTAAAGTCAAACTGGGCCATAGCAGCAACTTAAGAACCTGATGGGACAGAAATCTCACCAGCACATCCTAAAGCATTAGAAAGGAGCCTTGTGGACCTATTTATGAAATATGGGTGCCATTGTCCTTCACAGGAGGGGGCCACAATAAGATACCATATACTCTCTGCTGTCAATCACATGCTAGCTCCCCTTCCCCCTGGACTGCTCCAATTCCTCTCATACCAGCCAACCAGGGAGATGGATTTGTAGGCACCTCCCGTTTCCTTGTCAGCTAACCTGCAATAAAGCCTTTTCTTGTTTCAAAAAAAAAAAAAAAAAAAAAAAAAACAACCAGTACCATAGTAACGGGCATCCAGCCCTCACTCTGAATCACAGGCTTAGTTAGTATCTACAACTGGTTCTTGAAAACCCCAGATGCCCCGCCCCCAACCTGTCTGTGCAAAGAACTCAATGGACTGCCTAAAACTCCCACTCAGAGGTCAAAAGCAACTGGCTGGAGGCAGAAGAGACTTCTCTGAAAGGCTCTAGATTTCTGTTTCAGCAACAAGGATACAAACCGCCTGGACTCCCCATCTCTTTCAGCTGTTGCAAACATAAGACTGACCGACTGAAAGGAGAAACCATCTCAAGTGGGAGAGCCCAGGACATGCCCAGGAAACACTGTTGAAGACAAGCACCAGACTGAGGACCCGCAGTGGGGTCGATGGCACTACCATAGTCTCTTCCAGCACCTGGGTAGAGTGACGTTTGAGCAAAGGAAAGAGGTTCATGAGAAGAGTAGTCTGCCAGATCCTAGGAAACCTACTGACAAAGAGCCAGCATGGCAGCAAGACCAACTCAATCCATCCATGAGCTATAGAGCCCAGTACAGCTTCCACGTGCATCCTAAGACCCAGAGCAGCTAGATCAGAGGTCCAGAATGTAGCCCAGGCTAGAACTTCACATTCCCCTGAGGTTTCCAGAAAAGTCTCCCAGAAGACTATGAGGCCCAACTACACACACTCCTAGAGCCAAATCCCAGCAACACTTATACCCTTAGGGAAATTTCAAGGTCACCCTCTTACTCATGCATGATGATCAGAGACAACACAGGATAATTCTTTCATTCTACCACCACCAAGATCTAATACAACCAGGTCAGTATGAACTGAATTGAAAGAGAGCTGATCAATGGCTGTAGGCCATTGGATGAGCAGGCATTCAGTTTTCTATGCCAAAGCTAAGTATGAAAACAGAGTCATATGCAAGCCGCTGCTTATATTTTCCTCTACAGCATTCTGAGAGTGGAGCTGCATTCTCAAGAGAGAAAGCGGTTCAGTGTTGGCCTGGCTCTGCGGCTCCTCCTTCCCCTTCAGCCAGGCTTGGAGACCGAATGTTCTCTGGGCCTTTGCCGGCTGCTCAATGTGAATGGAAGACCAAGCAACTATCTCATGACCTCCCTGATGAATAAAGTTCACCTGACTTCAAGCTAAGATAGCCACTCTCAGGGGAACCAATGGGGGTTTGATGGCTGCTTCAATCCAGAGTGCTGGGTGTCCTTCCCAGGTGGGGACTCATTTGAGTAGAAGCAGGAGGATATCCATAAGGAGCGTACACAAGAGGGGTAAGTGGTAATGCTGTGATTTCCCCCTACTAGGGTGTCAGTCATGGACACAGAGCCACCCAGTGGACTTGAGTTTCAGAGAACATGACGTTTCCACAGAAGCACGTCCCAAACACAGGAGCCGTGTTTACCTGGCAACCTGTCTCTACCCTGTAGACATGATGTCACTGGCTTCACACTTGACAGACCCCAAAAGTCACAAGGAGAAGTAGCTGGGTTGTTTCCTGAACTTGATTAGTTCCCAAGAAATTGATAAGTTTTCATAACTGCCCAGAGACAGCCGTAAGAAGGAGCTTGAGGCAAGCAAGATCTTCAAGCGTGATGAATGGACCCCTTGGGAACACTTAGGCCCACTGGCCTCTCTGTTCCCACCCTGATCGCTGTCTCCTTCCCTGGGCACAGGCATGTAGGTAGAGCCCATTCTTTCTGGGCTCTGGGGCTCCTACGGTGGCCACTGCTTTGTAAGTTAGTGCAGAGGAGCCATAAAGAAGGAAAATGTCAAGCCCGGCAGTGGTGGTGTATGCCTTTAATCCCAGCACTTGGGAGGCAGAGGCAGGCGGATTTCTGAGTTCGAGGCCAGCCTGGTCTACTGAGTGAGTTCCAAACAGTCAGGGCTATAGAGTGAATCCATGTCTCGAAAAAACAAAACAAAACAAAAACAAAAACAACAAAAAAAGGAAAATGTCTCTCAAACTGCACTCAGCCCTGTTAGAACTGTCTCTCTGGAGTGGGGGTGGGGGTAGTCCAGTCCAGAGGATCCTCAGAAAGCTCCACTGTGATGTGGTAGAGGTTTCCATTCTAAAATGTTCTCAAGAACTGCTCTGCTTGCGTGTCTTAGAACTGTTTTTACTGAAGTAGAAACCTCTGGTTTCTTTGCAAAGTCCGTTATGTCAAGTTATTATTTTCCCCTGGGGGACACAGGTGAAAGGATGTTTCGCTAAAGCAGACGTGTGAACGAATGTTATCTTCAAGCAGACACAAGTGAAAGGATGTTCTGCTATAGCAGACACATGATGCGTGATGTTCAGAAGGAATATAAATATGACCCCACAGACAGTGGGAGCTCGAGGATTGATTTTGCTTTGCTCCATCTTTCCATCTTGCATGTATTGGTGCACCTTACATTGCACTACTGAGCTCCACTTGTGGTGAGGTCAGAGAGAAACTCACCGAAGAACTCGTGAGGTTCCTGCAGCTTCTTGCTGCATCTGTGGCCTCGGGCTGGTTGGCAAGCCTCGTGGTTTCTTCTAGATTGAACTGCTCTTTCTAGTTTGTGTGTGGTGTCTGCCAAGAGGACTGGACTGCTGCTGATGATTCATATTTGGTGTTTGCTACTGGACTGAACTGCTGATATCCTGACAACAAAGATTGGACTTGCCCCTGAAGAACTATTTTTAAACAGGTTTGCTTTCCCCGGGTGTTAATAACTGTTCTTTTCCACTACCTCTGGTGGGTGGTGGGCTAGAGGGGAGGTTGAACGCTTATTAAATTAGGTTGAGAGAAAATTATGCCTGCATTTTATTGTGATACTACTAAAGTATCACAATAATTGTATTGTAATACAATGTGTATTGTGATACACATTGAGACAGGTGTGTGTATTCCTAAATTCCTCATTCTTAACAACTAAACTCACATCCTATAGCACTACTCTGTTTCAATCCTGGAGCAGTCTACTAAAATACACCAGACCTCCTAGGTGGTTTTGGACTCAACTTCCTTTGAAGTCGCTCAGCTGTTCTGGGACTTGACGATAACTAGGTTACTTTAGACACATAAACATTGGAAAAATGAGTCCTCTCAGAAACAGGAAGCTAATCAAGGTTAAAGGCAACTGCATACTGCGTGTTCAGCTGTACCGGCTCGTGTTAGCTCTTGTAATTAGCCCTAGCTGTCTTAATAATCGGTCTCTGTGGATGAGACGTTGTTCTTTTACCACTCAGAATAATGCAGATAACCCTGGCCAGAATCCCTAGCAACAGTTCAGGGGCCCGAACTTCTTCTACATTGTGGCTCTGCCCTCCATTGGGCCCTCAGTCTTCACTGAAGATGAGGGAGGGAACAAGACTTGAAGGACTTTCAAGTAGAAAGTATTCATGACCATAGTCTGTTGACTAGAACTTAGCACATATCCATGTCTGGATGGGATAGAAGCTACAAAACAGCGTAGCCTTAGCTTCAGGAGTCCGGACAACTTGTCCCTCATTTAGGAACCATTTTTCTGATTTACTGTGAGTCTGTTTATTTTTTTTTTTAAGCCAGGATGCTGCCATGTGGTCTAGGCTGGCCCCAGACTCACCATGATTCTACCTCAGTCTCCTGAAGGTTGGCATACAGACCCAAACCACCAGGCCCGGCTCTTCCTTAGTATTCTATTTTAAATACTGATATTGCAGAAATGACTAGAAGTCACCTTCTTTAATAATATTGCCTGGCAGTATTATTTCTAGATGGGTTGTCTCCTGCTCATTATTTTATCAAAGGCTGATAACTACACTGCAGGTGTTGCTGACCAACTTTAGTTAGTGCCCATTTACCTACCTACTTTTTGTGTGTTCTTATACAAGGTACTCCACCCATGTTCTTTGGGTCAAGTTTAAGCATCCACACCACATCTAGTCACTGCTGAACGGTTCTTTCCATGACATCTGCTGTAAGCAGATCCACTGTTGTGAATGCAGCATTCTACTCTGCTTCACCAGAGTAGTTGGTAGTAGTAACCAACTAGTTACTGTTAGTAAACTGTATTTAGTAACTTGCCGCCTCTCCACTGCCAGGTCCGGGCAATAGAAGAGAACCCTTCCAGCAGAGTCTCTCCAGTGCTGAAGTGAGATGGTGAGTTTTGGGGCTTGGATCTCCTGCCCTACGGAGAATAAGGAGTCGGAGGCAGGAGTCTGTCAAAGCAGGAACTCTTAATTGTATCAATCTTTTGGTTCATAAAGGGCTGAGAGAGGAGGTGTGGTTCTTTGCTGAGGTGAGATGACCTAGGGGGAGGGGAAGGGTGACGAAGGGTATGAGGTGACTGACAGAGCCAACAAAGTTATTCTATATCAGCAGTAGCTAGGCAAAGACAGGCTTAAGCAGGTCGTGCTGAGTGACTCCAGTATGGAAGTGCCTGAGACAGTTTTCAAAACTCGAAACCGGGCTCGGGTTTGTCCCCAAGGCCCAAACCAGGGCCAAAATGGGGCCCAACAGTAACTAACACCAAAAGGGCTTGACCAAGGTTTAAGAACGTTGACTTCTTTCTGACTTAGAAAGCTAGATGGTCTTGCACCCAAGGCTCAGGGTACATTGTGGAGGAAGAGGCAGAAAGACTGTAAAAGCTGGAGGGACAGGAAGCTCACGGTGAGATTGCATCTCCTAGAAATGTCAGAGATGCTATACCCATGTGTCTCACCAACATGGCTGCCTGATCAAGGGCTGAACAAGAATACCAATAGACATGAAAGGAGGAGAGTCTCATGGGTCCCCAACCCTAGACAAAGAACTACAGGCAACTATGGTATGTTGTGGGGTGTAGGGTAAGGAGTGGGAAAATACTCTTTCCCAGAGATGTGCCTCATAGTTGATTATCCAATACCAAATGGTCATCCCTAAGATCATATGCATTCAAGTAATGTAATGTAGACTGAGCAGGTTATATTTACATATGTAGGAGTATGTGGGTCTGTGTCTATGTCTGTCTGTCTGTGTCAGTCTGTGTAACAAAGAAAAAGAGGCAATACATTTGAGAGAGAGAAAGGGGGTCCATGAGAGAGATTGGAGAAGAAAAGGGAAGAGGAAAATGATGGAATTGCGCTTTAATTTAGAAAACGTGTGATAAACTTTCTAGATCGATGCAGGTTGCTCATAAGGCAGTAGAATTGAGCAACAATAGAGACAGGTAACCATCTTTCTGAGAAATGACCGGATGACACACATTCCTAAAAGGCCTACAGTCCCCCCAAAAAGTGGTCTCATCAAGTGTTGAGAGGTCCAGGAACAGGTTCACAGAGGAGTGTGCGAGGGACACTGAGGGAGAAGACAAAAGAAAGACGCAGTGTTGTTAGTCCAAAAGTGGAGGAGTGGGCCCGGACAGAGGACAGGAGGGAGACCACAGAGAAGGAAGGCGGTCAGGGCCTAAGGTTAACTCTACCAGACCTTCTCCCCACTCCTCTTGAGAGGAGTGTGATACCTTAAGCAAGCCACCAGAACACCTGTTTTGTTAAAGTCATCTACCCTCCCTCTTGATGCCTTTCATCCAGCTTCAGTTACACTGACTTATAGTCTTTAAAGGGTCGCAAGCCCCACGCTTTGGTAAGCCACACAGATGCCCCCATTCTATACTCACTAGCCCTTCCTCATGTGACCTGTCTTAAAGCTCCCTACTTGACCACCTGGCCACCAACCCCTTGCCTCTCTATGCCTTTGCCTGTGCTTTGGTCTAGTCACCGAGAATCAGGCTCATAGACCCCCCCCCCATCCTAGCACCTCTGCCATCTCTAGTCACCGAGAATGAGGCTCATAGATCCCCCCATCCCAGCACCTCTACCATCTCCAGTCACCGAGAATCAGGCTCATAGACCTCCCCCCATCCTAGCGCCTCTGCCATCTCTAGTCACCGAGAATGAGGCTCATAGACCCCCCCATCCCAGCACCTCTGCCATCTCCAGTCACCGAGAATCAGGCTCATAGACGCCCTATCCCAGCACCCCTGCCATCTCCGTAGTTAGCTGTAACTATTCTTCCTAGCTGGGGCTTATCTTCCTGACACCAGCTTAGGAACAGCTTCCATTATCCAGACCTTGCTGTCCATACTCCAATGGCACACAGGCATCATGAACCACGCTTGCCCAGGACTGAAATGATCCTATTTCCCCGTGAATGGAGTATGTTAAACACTCCTTAGCTCACATGACTCCCCTCTCAGTTGTGAAGCAGAATACTTGGGTCTCTCCCTGTGACCTGTTTACCAGTCCCTGTGACTTCTGACATTCCATCTGCTTGTCCTGTCTCCATTGGTTGTCACTGCTAGGCTAACTGGCTTCCTCGCTTATACTTAGCCCAAACTCAACCTCCAGGGCCTCATCTATTCTACTAGAAAGATCATTAAAGCTTGGTACACCTGCTGGCTTCAGTGGCTACATATGCCTAACATGATCTTTAGCTCTCTGGAGTCAACATGTAAGAAAAATCAGTCTAGGCATCCAACAAGAGTCAGAATGTCATGCTAGAAGCTCACAATGGCCTACAGAACAAACTTCGTGACCCAGACCTTGGGAACCAGGGTGCTGCTGCCATCATTTCCTTCATGCAAGTTAAGTAGCCCCAGATGCTAGAACATCCCTGCAGGCACGGTCTCACCCTGGACGGCCAGCAGGTGACAGCATCAAATGCCCTGAGTTGGCCAAACCCAATTATGTTTCACCTATGTCTTAGTTAGGGTTTTACTGCTGTGAACAGACACCATGACCAAGGCAAGTCTTATAAAGGACAACGTTTAATTGGGCTGGCTTACAGGTTCAGAGGTTCAGTCCATTATCATCAAGGCAGGAACACGGCAGCTTCCAGGCAGGCATGGTGCAGGAGGAGCTGAGAGTTCTACATCTTCATCTGAAGGCTGTTAGCAGAACATTGGCTTCCAGGCAGCTAGGATGAGGGTCTTAAAACCCACGCCCACAGTGACACACCTACTCCAACAAGGCCACACCTATTCCAACAGGGCCACACCTAATTAGTGCCATTCCCTGGGTCAAGCATATAACAAACCACCACAGGCTAGAAATATGGAACCAAGATCTCCATCTCGTTATAATGTTTTCAGTGGTCTATAACATGGAAATAATTGTGTATATTTAGCACAAGCATTCTTCAAAAAACGATCACAAAGTGCAGTCTCTTCGAGGCAGGGACCCTCCCTCAGCAGCCATCTCAGTCAGAAAGGAAGCCATCCTGGAAGGAAGTCTAAAGCAGAAGAAACGAAAAGCAAGACCTCTGCCTTAGCGTGGCCGTCAGAAAGCAGAGGAGCCATGTCCTGTTTGATTTCCTTTTCCTAGTGATCTCATTCAGGAGTAACTGTCATCAGAGAATGCCATTTGTACTTCACGCCGAGTCTCCTTCCAAATCCGTGCTGCTGAGCGACACCTAGAAGATGGCAGGAGAAGAAGGCCTTTTCAAAACCAGTCACAGCCGGCGGAGAGGAGTGGAGACACAGCAGCAACTCTGCCAACAGAGGCCCTGTTCTCAGGCAGGTTTAGGATCTCTGTCCCAGAATGCTTTTTGCCTGTCTCCTTAGGTCTGTGGTAATCTCGACTGAATCTCATCAATGGGACATCCCCAGGCTGGTGATCACAGCCCCGGTTTTGTCCTTGGGTTCCCAGCTTTGGACCCTTGACTGTTAACATCAGGGCAGAGAGGACTGTGGACGTCTGAGAGTCTCTGTCATGATGACGACAAATGAAGATGCTCCCGGCATCCCTAACCATTCACTCCGATCGAATCTGACTGCTGGGTGGCTACAGGCATTGACCTCTGTCATTGGCCCATTCTTAGCTGAGCCTGCTGAAGCCCAAAGTACAGGATAATCTGAAGTCACCAAGAAAGGTTCCCGATGGCAAATCCTGAAGACCTCAGCTAACTCCTGGTCCCCCCAGAGATCAGAAGGCTCTCCTGTCCTCCCCTGTCCTCCCCTGTCCTCTCTTGTCCTCCCCTGTCCTCCCCTGTCCTCCCCTGTCCTCCCCTGTCCTCCCCTGTCCTCCCCTGTCCTCTCCTGTCCTCTCCTGTCCTGTCCTGTCCTGTCTTCTCCTCTCCTCTCCTCTGCTCTGCTCTCCTCAGCCTTCCAGTTTCCTTTGTCTATGCATGTTGTCTTAGTTTGGGTTCATTGCTGTGAAGAGACACCATGACCATGGCAGCTCTTATACATTTCATATACAGTTTCAGAGGTTCAGCTCATTATCATCATGGTAGGAAGCATGGCAGCATGCAGGCAGTCATGGTGCTGGAGGAGCTGAGATTCCACAGGCAGCAGAAGGAGACTGTGTTCCACACTGGGGCATAGCTTGAGCATAAGAGATCTCAAAGCCTGCCTCATACTTCAATAAGGCCACACCTCCTAATAGTACCATTCCCTATGGCCAAGCATTCAAACACGTGAGTCTACGGGAACCATTCCTATTCAAACCAGACAGCTGCTGGCTGCCTCCCCGAGACAGGTGCCAAAGCAACTCCCAAGCCCTTGCCTTCTGAGAAGTCTCTAGTGCAGCCTACGTGGCACTGAGGTCAGAAGTATGCTAACTGTCTTCTCCTCATCCATCGGGTCACAGGGTCAGCTAAACTCAGACAACAGCTGTTCCCCCACGACTGAGAAAATCTCCTTCTCACAGAACACAGACTTCTGGGCTCCTGGACGCCTCGGCAGAGCCAAAAACCTTAAAAGGAATGGGAGCTACGATTGGGAACAGGATGGTTAAAATCCTTCTTCCCGACTGGTCTGGTAGCCTCATCCACAAGACAGAGGGCACAGGGACCTCCCAGGGACATGCCAAAAGAGTCAATAAATCAGAGCCTAAAGCTCTGTTCACCTCAGTGGCCTCCTTGCTGTATCCTGACATCCATCAGTTCCTCCTGACCCAAGTCAGCATGGGGGCCATAGTATGCAAATACAGCCTCATTCTGTAGTAAAAATACTCAAGGGGCAAGGTTAGACCTGGTGTCCATAACTAAAGATGCTGCACGCAGTTGCTAGTTCCCCATACAAGGTGGAAGTCATGAGCTGGAGGGGAGAGAAAAGGATGCTTTTGGTTGGGGCTGGTCGACCCAACGGAGGGGACAATTCCATTGTAGGCCAGCAGCAGCTTGGCACAGCATGAATAGATGTAGGATCGATCGTGACAGCCACTTCCCCCTAAATGTACCACGAGGGAGGAGCCCTGCTTCCAACCTGCAGAAATAAAGGCCTCCAAGCCTTCATGAAGACATCAGGCCCAGGCAGCCAGTCAGGTGGGGAACACAGGACTGACTCCCTCACAAGGAAATAGCCATCTTGCCAACTATACTCTTCAGGGCTGGCCAGTCACACCCCGACACTGGTCTTCTCAAGCCCTCTGCCTGGCAGCCAGGGAAAGAACTATCCCAGGAAGCTATTTCCACAAACACGCTTTCTGGGGCTCTACCCTGTCGTCTGGAGAGGGATGGGAAATCTTTCAATGACACTGCTAGGCAGGGTGGCTCCCTCGATCCAATCACAGAGGTGGAAGCAGACGACAGGCTGACCGCGGGCTGAGGGTAGCGGTGGCACCCAGTGAGGCAGGAAAGATGGCTGAACAGAGGATGCTACAGATGAAGATGAGTGACTCAATTAGATAGACACAGTGGCTTCCTAGAAGTGGGGAGGGATGAATTTTGCAGAGCAAGGACAAAGCAGGGGCTAAGGGGGGTTGCTAAGAGCCACAGAGTGAGTATTTACTTTTCTCATTGCGGAGACAAAATACCTGACCAAAGTAACTGAAGGGAGCATTTATTTTGGTTTACAACTTGAGGGTGTGGTCCTTGTGGAGTAGGTGTGGCTCTATTGAAGTAGGTGTGTCACGGTGGGCCTGGGCTTGAAGACTAGCTGCCTGGATACCAGTATTCTGCTAGCAGCCTTCAGATGAAGATGTAGAACTCTCAGCTCCTCCTGCACCATGCCTGCCTGGATGCTGCCATGCTCTGGCCTTGATAATAATGGACTGAACCTCTGACCCTGTAAGCCAGCCCCAATCAAATGTTGTCCTTTATAAGACTTGCCTTGGTCATGGTGTCTGTTCACATCAGTAAAACCCTAACTAAGACAGAACCTTTCATCCACAGTCAGGAAACAGAGACTGTGGTACTCAGCTCACTTTTCACGCAGTCCAGGACTATTGCCCACGGTGGCTTCCCATCTCAACCAATTTAATCTAGATAATCCCTGGCTGACAAGCCCAAAGGCTTGTCTCTTCCATGAGCTTATCCAAATGATAATTAGCATTAATCATCACCACTAAGAATGTAAGTCAGGTCAAATAAAGGCCAGAGACAGGAAAACCCCAAGCCCTAGGAAGTTGGCTTGGAGACTCTATACCTGTGCCCCAGGTCACAGGTCTATGCTCAGAAGCTAGGAAATGGCAGAAGAGCACAGCAGTCCTAAGGAGGTAGGAGGAGCCTGGCTGTTCACGGCAGGCTTGCCTCAGGAGAAAAGAGCTAACTGGGACTGCCTTCAGGGTATGCATAAACTTGAACAGTTGCCTCAACCAGCTGAGCAACCTCCCAAGAGAGCAACTGAGGCAGGATGCACCCAAGCAACAGACTCACACTTCCACTATACCTACCCCAACCCTCCTCCTTGCTCTGTGACCCAAGGGCACATACATACACCTGTAGCCTGACACCTGTAGATGACCGTGCAACTGGTGTCTAGTTGTTGTCGGGTCTCTTCGAAGGAGCTCTCTCCCCTACTATACTAGGGACCTTGATACCAAGTGGGATCCTCTCCATCCTCTCAGGAGTCATGTGACCATAATGGTTTCCCAGCACCCGAGGACGCTACCGGACATCCTCCTCATGCTGGCCCCCAGGAAACTCTTCAAGAACTAGGCTCGGGACCTCCCCCTACAGGCATTTTGGAATAGGGCCCACACACCAGAACTGCTGAGGTCTAGTTTGTTCTTACTTATTGTAAGGTTAAGTGTAGGCCCTTAAGAGCTAGTTAGTTGCTTCCGGAGATGAGAGAGTCCAGAGAGTCAGCACATAGACCCAAGTGATGCTAGGTGACCTTGCCCCCAAGTCATTTCTGATGGGTGAATAAACTTGCTGACAGCCAATAGCTGGGCAGAAGAGACATAGGCGACATGTTGGGTTCCCGGATTTGGGGGTTGGAGGAGAACCCCAAGGGGGGAGAAGAAGGTGGAGAGGAGAGAGCCACCATGGTATAAGAATCTTAAAATAATGGCCACGAGGGTTGGCTTATTAGAGTTAAGAGCGGCCCAGATGAAACATGACAAATTATATAATAGGATTATTGGCTGGGAAATAGACATAATGGCACAGAGGGTAGACATCTGCCCAGCTCTTGTGCTGATTAAGGCTTATTATAAATATGAAGGTTGTGTGTCTTTTATCTGAAAACCAAATGGTCAGAGGCCGGGTAAAAACCCCTGGTTGGGATTAAATATTTCTACAACACTAGGTGACCTCAGGGATGAAGAAGCTACCAGGAGGTTTTACAGTACCTGCAATGACTCCTTAAAGGCTTCAAGGCCCTGAATGTTCTCCTCCAATATAGCCTTTGGTTCCAGTGTTAGATCCTAAGTATGTAAACCTGAGTTGGACCATTTCTGGAATCCTTGCCCACACCTGTCAGCCCTTCTGGGAGCTGGAAGGCAGCTGGGTCCCAAGGGCCTTACTTCAGTGTCCAAAGCCAACACTGCCTCTGGCTCCAGCTATCCAAGATCACCCAGGATGCAGCAGGGCAAGCTGCCAAAGGCACCCGGAGTCTAGACTCAGCCTCATCCTATCCCCCAGCTCTCAGTTCTCGTTTCAATCACTCAGCCTCCCTTCCGGGGCTATCCCAGAAGCTACCATAGTGTAGGAGGAACTGCGGCGGCCACCTCTACGTAAACGCCTGAGACTGCGCAGCCGCAAAAGCATCTCCTGCAGGAGGACCTAATTGAAGACTGCCTGAGAGACCAAGGATTGCTGGGACAATGCTAGCCAATTGGGAACTGCTATTTAGAAGGGATGCTTTCTTGGGGCCAATGGGGCTCGAGTGGAGGGTATTAAGGGAGCTTGTAGCAGTGTTCAGATAAGCTTGCTGCAGCCTTTCTCACCTGCTCCGGAGTCTGTATTGTTGACTCCCAGCCACCTCACCTCCACCCCACAAGAGCAGGAAGGGTGGAGGCCGTGCGTAGTCCAGGGCACAGGCAACATCCTATTGCCCTTTTCCTCTCCAGCCCGATCCTGGAGCTGTCTGTGCCCCCACTAGCTTCTTTCCCATCCCAGGACCCTGGATAACTTCATGATGAGGAGAGAAGTAAGTGGTCCTTCCAGTAGCCCCAAAGCCACAGCTAGCCAATAAGCCAGTCACCTTTCCTCCCACTGCCTTTTGCCAACCCCCGTTGAGGTGACACCAAATCTTAACAACCACGACTTCTTCCAGATCCTCACTCCCATCAGTCTTCAGCATTCACGTGTCACACACAGGCTGGGCAGGGCTACTTCCTCAGTGTAATCCGTTCTCTTTGCCCGTGAACAAGAGGTCCAAGCGGCTCACTGGCTCACTCCGATGCAGATCGCGTCAGCCTGTCACTGGAGCCCTGCTTCCATCTGAGATTTGGATGGAGGGACACGTCCTCCAAGGGACAGTGGACAGGAGGGCTGGCAGAAGGTGGGCAAGCAGGCGGCAGCAGGCAGGGCTCTGTAGGAGGAGGCTTTTAAAGACAGCTGGTCCTTCTAGATCAGTTGTTCTGGGCCCTATGGTGACATCAGGGTCACCTGGAGACTGAACACATGATTTCTGGACCCCAGCCCCAGAGACCCTGATTCAGTAGGTCTGGACAGGACCTGGAGAATGTTCCCCCAAGTGTGGTACCCAGATGCTAGTCTGTGGCCAGCATGTTGAGAACTGCTGTTCTTGATTCTCCAGAGCTGCTTGACAAGAATGGAGTTAGCATTATGTGTGTCTGTGTGTATGTGTGTGTGTGTGTGTGTTTGCACATGTGCGTGCATACTTGTACTGTGGTACCTGTGGAGATCAGAGAGCAACTTATGGGATTAGCTCTCCCCTTCCACCCTGTGGTCCCAGAGTTCAAAGGCGAGTAGTCCGGCTCGACTACAGACATCTTTAGCCTCAGAGCCATCTTGATAGCCCCTATTTTATTTTTTTTCCTGAGGCAGGGTTTTATGTGTCTCAGGTTGACTTCAAATCACAGTGTATAAGACGATAACCTTGAACTTCTGATCCTCGTGTCTCCACATCTCCACATGGGCTTTAGGCAGGACTGATGATAAAACCATCGATCGCCTTGTGCATGTTAAGCAAGCACTCTACCAGATGAACCATATCCCCAGCCCATTATTCAGTCTTTAATCAACACTATAACCTTACATATCTGCAGGGTCTAGGGGATGTTTGAGACATGAATATACACATGGCATGGTTCAATCAGGATAGTTACCACATCTGAGACTTTGCAGTGATAACATTCTAAATCCCCATTTGCTGATTTTATTTATTTATTTTGGTTTTTTGAGACAGGGTTTCTCTGTGTAGCCCTGGCTGTCCTGGAACTCACTCTGTAGACTAGGCTGGCTGCCCTGGAACTCAGAAATCTGCCTGTCTCTGCCTCCCAAGTGCTGGGATTAAAGGCGTGCACCACCACCACCGGCCAGATTTATTTTTTTATACAGTGGTTACCACGTAACGGGACAGCTGTGTGTGGGGTCCCAGCCTCCAGCATGATTCTTCCCCCTTTGCTTCAGGGCATGCAGCTCTGTCCAGTCGCACAAGTGAGAGAGAGCAAGTGTTGGGTTTGGTCCCTAAGATGGCGGTGCTGCTGTTTCTTGTCAATGGGAAGACAATGCCTGGTCCTTTCTAGATCAGAGCCCCCCCCCACCCCCCCGTGAGGGAGAAGCAAAGTAGAAGGGAGGGGCAGACAAGGCGTGCGCTTTCCCCACAAACTCAAGGAGCTGGGTTCTAGACCCAGACCAGGTCTCTCAGCCCCATGGGAGGTCCATGTCTTCCTAGAACCTAGTCTTGTCTAACCTCTGTGGTGGGGGTCGCGATCTCGAGGTCAGCCAATGTTAAGTGTGTGCCAAGCTCTGTACTGAGAAGTCAAAGCTAGGGCTCTACAAGGGTGTGCAGCCTGGTAGGGAGTGGCAGGGCAGCCATTGGGGAAAGCCACAAAGGGACAAATGACCACCAAGAGTCAAGGGTGGTGGCTCTCTAAGATTCCTCATAGCCCAGACTATCAAGAGGATGACGAGCAGAGAAGGTTACCTCAGTCATTGCGGGAAAACGGGTCCCTCAGTCTGGTCTGGCTGTTTCTATAGATGGGGATTGGCAACAGTCTTAAGGGATATGGTGCCAAAACCTTCAGGCCCCAGGCGGTAGTTATCCTTAGTGACATCAGAAGCAGTTGCCTGGCTCGGGAGAAAAATGTTTCTAAAGAACACCTCAACAAGGGTCTGGGAAGGTGGACCGTCTGCTGGAGAGGACACAGTTTGAGACAGAACATGGATCAGGATAAAGTGGACAATGTTTTGAAGAAACTTTGTTACAAAACTAAGTGAGGTGGGAGAGGGGAGAGTTTTCCCGCTGGGGGTGGGGGAGCTATGGAAGGTCTGAACATGGTATGATGAAGCTGAGGACCAACTTCAACAGCCTCTGCTTCCTCATGATTCTTCTCTTAAATTTTATCATTTCTAACACATGACGAAAAGACAAAAGCCGGGGCTATCAGCCAAATGCTTCTAGAGCAGTATTTCTCAACCTGGGAGTCGAACGACCCTTTCACAAGGGCCGTATATCAGATACCCTGCATATCAGATATTATAATTCATAATAGTATCGAAATTACAGTTATGACGTAGCAACAAAAATAATTTTATGGTTGGGGTCACCACACTATGAGAAACTGCATGAAGGGGTCGCAGCATTAGGAAGATTGAGAACTTTTGGTCTAGAGAATTCAGGGTTCGGGACAATACTTTTGGAGAAGAGTGGCAGTGGGCGTGCCCTGCGCTAAGAAATTAGAAGAACAATAACCCTCAGAACCGGCTCTTGTCCGGTTTGAGACAATCGACTGCTCAGTGCTTTGGGCAAATAAGAGTCTCTGTAGGGGTCATACATGGCTCCTTCTGCCTGCCAGGAACGCAGAGCACAGAGGCATGCCCGGAAAAACGCAGAACCAAAGTAATGCTGAGCCCAGCGGGGCAGGAGTTGCTGAGGGGCTTGGGAATTGGATGATTGGAAGAACACGTGAACAAGATCACTTCCTGTTAAGTCCCAAACCTGGGCCAAAGCGCCAGGGCAGGTGGAGCAAGCGCATCCATATTTCATGCTCCAGGCTCGAAAGTGAGAAATGGGTCGCAGGGGTGATGTGGAGCAGAGAACGGATGAAACATTGATAAAGAGCCAGGTTAATATTTCAGGAGGGGCCGGGCCACAGGTGTGCGGGAGCAAGGCGCCCCTCCCCAGATATGGTGAATCAGGAAGTGACTGCGTGTGCGTTTTTAAAGGGAAGCTGCCAGAGAACTGAGGGTCCCGAGTGACACCGGTGCTGTGTGACCAGAATTCGTGCTGCTATGCGTCTGAGGCTCAGGATTAATTCGCTTGCTCCCTGAGGTTAGGCTTTAACTAGACCCTGACTTGGCTCGTTCACGCATGGCTCTGATCAAGTGGATGTCATAAGACCAGCCTGAGGAGGATGAGGAAAATGCTGTAGTAAGAGCAAGACTCCAGTGATTTTTCATATTTCCAGCTGGCTCCCAGGCCCAGCTTACCTTAGAAGTTGGCCTTCCCCAGACTCAGTCCTAGGGGTCTCCCGCAGGGGCTGCCGGGTAGCAGCTTCCTCCTGGGCATCCCATTCTCTCCTGGGAAGCAGGATTGGTGGCACGCGGCAGTTTTCAGGCTTAGAGGTTTGGGTTTCAGCGTTCAGTGGGCATCGCAGGCTGAGTTGCTCAGGGTAGAGGGGCTTAGGAGTACCCCAGAGCTGAAGCCTATGGCCTCACCAGGGTCTCTAGACTCTGGGGATGGTTTACCCACCAGGCCCCGCGGCCTCTTTGACTCCACGGGGCAGAGACCCAATCACTAGGTTCCCTGAATTCAAGTCAAATTCCAGGCAACTCTGTACTCACTGAGATATTCCTTTCTTGGGAAAACAGAGAGCAACCTGAAAGGAAGGGAGGGAGAAAGGGATGGAGGGAGAGAGGGAGGGAGAGAGGGAAGAAGAAGCACAAAGCATATAAACATATAAACAAAGAAACATATAAACAGACACACATACACTAAAATAATGCTCATAAAAACACACAAAATCAGGGGTTTGGAGACATGGCTCAATGGCTAAGAGCCTTTGCGGTTCTTGCAGAAGATCGGAGTTCAATTCCCAGAACCCACAAGGTGGTTCACAACTAGCTATAACTCCAGTCCCAGGGGATCCAATGTGGTCTTCTGACTTCACAACTTGGGTGGTGGGATTTGAACTAAGCATCTATGTGCTTGTGCAGGGCTGGGCTCGGTGGTGCACCGTGTGCCTGTGATTGAGGTGTTAAAAAGGAGAGGCAGGAGCTGGTTGGCCCTGTTAGGGTCCCGCTTGGTCCCACAGGAGAGTCCCTTCCTGCTCTGGTTGGATCTGCTCTACTCTGGTTTGATCTGCTCTTCTCCTGAGCCCTGGGGGTCTTCTTAGGGGAGCTGCTAGGGGGCTGGACCCGGCTCGTGGTACATTAGGAGGAACACAATTGTGCTCAGAGCTGTAGAACATTATCGTATGTGCATTATTGATGGCGATTCTATCCTGCCAGCAATGAATTATTGACGGGCCAGACCATGGCTGGTGAGGGGCTGCAGAGCAGGGGCCCTGGGGGTGGGAATGTGGTGGGAGAGTGGCAGAGCCTCGTAAAGTTGCGGGAAGGTGTGTGGTTTAGCCAGGAGGATCAAGGGCCAGAGAACATGTTTCTCTCGGCCTCGTCTCCATCTTTCCTTGCCCTGTCTTCTCTTCCTTCCTTTTCTCCCTATCCACTCACCCCCAGTCCCAGCCTCTCTCCTTTCTCCTGCTCCTCATTTGTGGATGTTGAAGGTGGTCACTGAGGACTATCTCTGTGGCTTGGTAGGCATCTAGCTGAGGCTTGGCCTCCAACTCTTAAGTGTTCAGATACCCAGGGGCAGGGCCCTATTTCTCAGGCTAGAAGAAAACCAGAAGATTAACGGAGAGGCCTGTTTTAGCCAGGTTGTTAAGATATCAAGTCTGTCAGTGGAGGTGGCCAGGGTCCCGATTATCATAGGCATGGCTGACGACACTCGCTGGTACATCAATCACAGACGTGGCTGACATTCACTGGTCACATTCTTTCTCCTTTTCTTTCTTGGGTTTTTGTTATCTGGCTTCTATCTTTTTGAGACGGGGTCTCATGTAGCACAGGCTAGCCTCAAATTCCTGATATAGCTTAGGATGACCCCATTTCCCGCTTAGGTGCTAGGATCACAGGTGTGTGCTGTCAGACCCAGTCTCTTAATATGTACCAGACACTTATTTTTTTTTTAAAGATTTATTTATTTATATGTATGAGTAAACTGTCGCTGTCTTCAGACACACTAGAAGAGGGCATTGGATCCCATACAGATGGTTATGAGCCGCCATGGGGTTGCTGGGAATTGAACTCAGGACCTCTGGAAGAGCAGTCAGTGCTCTTAACCATTGAGCCATCTCTCCAGCCCCATACCAAAGATTTATGAATTTTCACTTAGTTCTTCCAGGAGGGACAGGGGAGACCCACTATTTTCAGAGGCATGGATGGGTCAGGTGCTTGTTCAGGGTCACACATCCAGCTGTACCAGAGCTAGGGTTCCAGCCCAGAGAGTCAAGCTCTAGTCGCGAGTATGCAAGTCGCAAGTATGCATCCCTGTATGCGTGCTGGTGTGTGTTCAGACAGGGTCTCACATAGCCCAGGCTGGCCTCAAACTCCCTTTGTAGCCCCGAATGACCTTGAATGCCTGATCTTCCCACCACCTGGGTGGTACCGCACTTGCTGTTTAAGTCCCGGTGCTAGGACCCAGGACTCGAACATCCTGTACTACACACACAGTGCGCACTGTGTCCGGGGTCCCTGCCTGTGCTCCTGACCACCACGCTGGCTGTGTGAGTGGTTGTCCCCCAGTGGGGAGATTAGGAGCAGGTTTTATTTGCCTTTTTTTTTCTCTGCTTATCTCTATTTTCCAAATTTTCTACAATGAATATGCATTGCTTTTGTAATCAGAAAAGACACACATAGCAAATTATATTTTTAATAGCATCTCTTCTCCTCCAGGGTCCCTGGATGCCTCTAACCTCTCCCACCGCCACCCCCCCCCCCCCCCCCCCCCCCCGCCCTCACTCTTTGGCAGCCCAGCTCTGTCCCCTGCAGGAGGGGGAGGGGTGGGTCCTCCCTGCAGTGTGGAGGATGCTGTCTCCACGGTGCCACCTTCTCTCTTCACCTGGTCCAAGCCGAGAGTTGTGACCCAAGCATCAGAGGGGCCGCTCCCTCCCATCTCCGCCAGGCCTGGCTGCTTCCTTTGCCTCCTCTGGGACTGGGCATCCCACCCTACCTCTATCTACACAGAGCAGCTGGGCTGGCAGCTGGGCCAGGGCCAGAGTAGCTCCGTGGAAGGGATTCTCATGTGCCATCTCCAGCGCCCTGTACCTCTGTCTCCTGCTGCCAGGTTGCCCAGGGCTCGACAGCATTCCCTGACAGGGCCTCTCTAAACTCATCTTCAAGGTGCTGGATCATCCACAAGGTGCCTGAGGAAAACTGTCCAGTGCTTCCCTGTTCCTGGCTCTCCTGGACATAGCGGAGCAAGCGGGAGCCAGAACCCATGATAGGAGTCACGCCGAGGGAGGTTGTGTGCTGCTGCCTGCTGTCAGTGGGGAGCAGAAGATGCCCCAGCCTCCACACTCAGATCGGGGGTTGGGGGGGCATCCATTGTCATAAGACGGATGGCAAGGACACCAGGTATTACCTAGGGATGGCATTTCCTGTCTCACAAAGGCAACTGGCCTAGGTGGTCCTGACACATTGTCTAAATTCACCATGAATGTGTGTGTGCAGGCATCACACACACACACACACACACACACACACACACACACACACCACACACTCATACACACACACCTATACATACACACACACACACCCACACCACACACACACACACACACCACATACACACACCACACCCCCATACATACACACACACCACACACACATACCCACACACACACCTACACATACACACATACCCCCCCACACACACATACACACACACACCACACACATACACACCCCCCACACACATACCACACACACACACACACACATGCCACATACACACACACACCACACTACCCCCCCACACACCCTAAACACACACCACCCCCCCACACACACACACCCTACACATACACACACACACACACACACACACACACACACACACACACACAAATGCTACATATTCAGGAGACCAGAAACCAAATTCCAGTGCATCCCTCCTGTAGGATGCCATTGCTACCCCTCCTCCTTCCTTCTCCCCCCTTCCCTTTTCCTCTCCCCTCCCTCTTCTCTTTCACTTCTTCCCCTGCTCTTTGTGTCCCCCCTTTCCCCCCTTTATCCTCTTCTTGCTCCTCCCTTTCCTCCTTCCCCCTTCCAGAGATACGCATCTTGATACATTGTCCAGCCTGGTCTCAAACTGCTAGACCCAAGGAAGCCCTTTCCTTCAGATTCCCAAATGGCTGGGGTGACAGCCAGGCCCAGCTTCCTAAGTGCCCTACCTGGTAGAAAGTTGAAGAACTCTGCCCAGCAACCTGAAATAACCTGATTGCCAAGGATGATGAGTGAACCCGCCACAGTGCACAGGCCTGTTTTAATTTTAAAATGAGATATTTCCGTTATGTCTGTATAAGTCCACTTGCCTGTGTGATCTTGGGGATTTACTGAGAAATGTTCCCCAAACTGTTAGGATAGGGCATGAGTTAGGAGCCACAGCTAAGAAAAAAGGCAGCCCAGGGACAAACGAATATACCTTGGTTAGTCTGTATTAGGCCTTTTCTGCCCGTAATCAACAAAATTACAAAGGTGAGACACTGACTTTTTTTTTATGGAAGGGGACTTTATTTGGTCCTGGGGTCACAGGCCAGGTATGGCCCCAGCTTTATTTGACTTTCTTCTTAGGGCGCAGGTTGTTGGTATGGCCACACTTCTTGGGGCAGTTGACTGCACGAGGGTGCAGGCGTGCGTAGCACTTGTGGCAGATCATCTTGGCACAGTCGTACCTCTGAGCAAGCTGATGAAGGGATGGCTCGATGATGGCACGGCGCAGATGCAACACCAGGTGCAAGGTGGACTCTTTCTGGATGTCGTAGTCGGACGGGTGCGACCATCCTCCAGCTGTTTGCCAGTGAATATCAGCCTCTGCTGGTCAGGCGGGATGCCTTCCTTGTCTTGGATCTTGGCCTTGACATTCTCGAGGGTGTCACTGGGCTCGACCTCAAGAGTGATGGTCTTGCCAGTCAGGGTCTCCATGAAGCTCTGCATGTTAATGTCTGCCGCTCGGCCGCCTCATGCCACTGACGACTCTTAACAGCTGTTCATCAGAGCTGGGATAAGGCTGTGCCAGTTCGTAGCTTCCAAGTGGCCCTGTCCAGCACTGTCCTGCTCTGAACAGTGTCTTATAGACAGATGACCCTGGGACATCTGGGCAAGCCTGGGCTAGGCTCTGGGAAAGTTGTATTAGTACTCTGGGGCATCTCTAGGGTGGTCTCTCTCTCTCTGGATCCTCCAGTCAGGTTTCCACGCTTTCCTGAGGACCTGCCCAGGGAGATGCATCTCAGGTGTGCTCATCTGGGGAGCATCTATGCCTTGATAAGTGTCAGGCAGTTATAAGGTGTTTCCTCCCTTCATTGTGGTTGTTAGATACATTACTAACAATGTGGAAGACACATGTGAATAGGCCTAGCAAGAGGCGGACCTGTCCTGTTTGAAAATGAAAATGTAATCTCTACTGTTTTTGCGATGCCTGGTGAGTTCAAGGAACCATTGGCTGGCAGCAGCCGCAGCAGGCCCAGGCAAAGTGGGTCTTTCCCCAGAAACCTTGGCAACACCCATCCATTTGACAGCCCGATTCACAGGACACCCTCCAAGTTCATAGGACAGAATAAAGAAAGTTCCCCCCCCCCAAAAAAAAAGCCAGGAGTGAGACCGTGAACCAGTCTTTCTTTGGATGGGCAATCAAAAGAGGAGATCTAGAGGCAAGAGGGGTCCTGTGAAACGGGGGTTCTCATTCCGCACTCTCCTGAAGGAGGTATCTATTAGCAAGAGGCCCAGAGTGTGACCCGGTGACTACTCCTAGACTGAGGGGCAATTCAGGTGTGTGCTAAATTGGATAGCTCATGCCAACTGTCCCTTCACAAGTCACCATGGTCAAAGAAATAGGCAATCTTATTGGGCATGTGGGGAAACTGAGGCTCTGAGAGCTTGGGGGACCCCAGAACTGGAGTGGAAGTTGTGAAGTGGAAGCTGCCTTGGATGGGCCATGGCACCACTGAGCTGGTATTCTCCGACACCCTGGCTACTCCATCCTCTGCCCCTAAGGGGTTCAGATCTCTGAAGATGGGGAGCAAGGCTAAGGGGACCTCTCACATAGGCTGACTGTAACAATCCATATGTCTGTCTGCAAGCTTAGCCTGATGCCAGGAGGAAGGGAGAAAGGGGGGCACTGGCAGGGAGCTGGGAGGGGTCTTGGCCTGGCTCTGCTGCTGATGGGCAAGTCCCCATGAGCTGCAGGGACAGGAACGAACACAGGCTACACAGAGAGACAGACTGTTGGGTGGAGACACTTCTGGCCTAACCCCTCCCACAGGAAATGACAAGCCGAGGGTCTCATGGGAATGGTGGTCTCTTTGCAGAGGGACCCCTCAAGAGGTGGCAAGGTCTAGAGATGGCCCCGGGAACCAAAGGTACTTGAGACTAAGGGTGGTGGCCAAGGAGCTTAGCAGAAGTGGAAGGAGGGCAAGATGCCAAAACAGCAGTCATGGCCACCAATGGCCATTGAGCACCGGCATGGGACCAGAGTCAGGAGGGAGTCCAGTTTCCTACTCTACTTAATTTAATTCACTTACATTTAAGAACAAATACTCAATTCACTTATTAGAAAACTTTTTTAATATGTTTGGAAGAATATGAATACTTTATTGAGGTAAATTTTATGAAATCTAAACACTGATCAAATAATTCTAATGAAATGATAGTGTCCAAATTGAGATGAGGTTTCAGGACAGCACCAAAGGAATACAATAACTAAGAATCATTTTTATATTGATCGCACATTGAAATAAATTGTATTCAGGGCATATTGAGAATTTACCCAAATTAATGCCACCTTAAAATTCTTTTTGCTTTTATAATGTGACCACCAAGAACAAATGGAAAATTTGGGGCTAAGGAGGTGTCACATAAGCATGAAGACCTGAGTTTGGGTCTCTAGAATCCACTTAAAAAACTGGGCATGGTGACCTGGACTTGTAATCTCAGCGCTAGGAGACAGGCTTAGATCTCTGGGGCTTGCTGGCCAGCCGGCCTTGTCTACTTAATGAGCCCAGGGAGAGACCCTGATCTCAAGAAAACTACACGGACTCACCGGAGGTTGTCCCGTGGCCTCCACATGTCATGTACACACATGCCTGTGCACCACACATGCACAGACACATGAAATACTATGTTCCCCCCGCCCCCCGCGCGCGCGTGCTTTTTAGCCCTGGCTGTCCTGGAACTCACTCTGTAGACCAGGCTGGCCTCGAACTCAGAAATCTGCCTGCCTCTTCCACCCAAGTGCTGGGATTAAAGGCCTGCGCCACCACCGCCCAGCACAAAGAAACTGTAAAATGATATGCACAGCCTACTCTAACAGCAAAAGCTATACTGGCGGTGGCTTCCGGGTTTCTGGATATATCATGTGATGAAGACTCACGCGGTGTTTTGCTAAGACAGACTCCTCTCTCCACGTGGGAGGACACGTGGTGTTTGGAGAGAGCAGGAATAGGACTCAGTGCGCAGCGACTGGGTTCTCTGAGAGCTAGCTTTGCAAGGCTTTGTGGGTCCTACATCTTTATCTTTTTGCCTTGGCTGATCTTTGCATTGTTGAAAGAGGCACGGCAGAAAGCCAGCATCCCGGCTGGTCCTGGTTGCTCCCGCTGACTCGTGTTGATTTGGCGGAAGCCTGGCAGGTTTTACCAGATCTTGCCACCTCTGCTGACTCGTGTTTGGTATGTTAACATGATTGAACTGGACTGTTTGCATCCTGACAAACAGAGATTGGAATCACCCCAAAGAACTACTTCTAAACAGGTCCACATTCCCCTTGTTCTATGTACCATCTTTCTCCCCTACCTTTTAGACAGTGGGCTAGAAGGGGGGTCGAAGCATTTCAGAATCTTTATTAAAAGTAGGTTTTAAAACATCTAAGCCTACAATAATGCATGCTTATTTTCTTTTTCCGGGCAATTGACAGTTGGCTAGGTGGATGGTTTCCAAGGAGCGACTTCCAGTTCTCGCCTCTCTCCAGCGTCTGGTTCGGGTTTTGTTGACCTCTGATCTTTTTGTTGTTATATTATTTCTCTCCATGACAGGGTTGCCTTGCATGTATCTTCTCCATCCCAACCACTTGTGTGTCCACCACTTGTGATGGAACTATGGAATGTTCTGCCTTCCATTGTCCATGGTTCGTTTGGTCGCCTGATAAAAGGTGGAGCACTGAGCTAGTTATTTCTCCCATTCTTCGGAGGGTCTGTCATATTCTGGGACTATTTCCTCACGCTAAAGCATTCTGCTGAGAAAGACAGCATGTCACTAGCATTATCCTTACCACTCGACAGCGATGGAGATCTCAGATGCTGGCTTCACTGTCTCCCTAGAGTACACATTAGCCACTAAGTGGCTCAGGTGGATGCGACCAACCCTGGGATAGCGTCATGATTCCAAGAGCACATAGGACCCTGCCTGTGTGTTCTCCAACAGGAGGGTGGAAGAATGGTTTGATTCTAAGATTAGGAGTATATTTTATTCCACCGGGAAGCGGAGGTACATACCTTTAATCCCAGCTCCCAGGAGGTGAGGCCAGCCTGGAGAGTGAGTTCCAGGAGAGCTGGGCGACACAGATAAACCCTGTCCAATATGTATGTGTGTGTGTGTGTGTGTGTGTGTGTGTGTGTGTGTGTGTGTGTGTGTGTGTGTGTATTTCAAGATACCCAGAATCCAGGGCTGCAGTGTAAAAACCAGGGATTTGTTTTCAGGTCCTAATGTCCCCATTCCCTTGGATGTCTACAGGCCACACCCAGAGACTTCCTCAGTGTAGCCAGCATGAAAGGCAAGCTTCACTCTCTTTTCTTTTTCGACTAGCATCTGTACAAGCACAGGGCAAGGGTCGCAGCTTGCCTACCTCCCCACTCCCTGCCACCATGGTAGCCTTCCTGTGACTGGATGCCAGAGGAGGCACGAAGCTGGACAGATCCTCAGATGTGACACACGTCACGCCTGTCAGCTCTGATGCTGTAGAAGGACACAGCCCAGTGAAGTGCAACACGGGTCAAACTGGAAATGTCTGCACTCTGGTTACAAGGTCTAAAGCCTGAGGGTTCGCCCAGATCTGTCCAGAGAAAGGAGCTTGAGGGCCTTCTCAGGCCAAAAAGGAACCCGATTGGCTGGCCTGGCCTGTTGTAGCCTTCCTCTCTCCCTGAGTACCACCTGATTGGCTGGCCTGGCCTATTGTAGCCTTCCTCTCTCCTTGCGTAACACCTGATTGGCTGGCCTGGTCTGTTCTAGCCTTCCTCTCCCCATGCGTACCACCTGATTGGCTCTGGATTCCCTGCGTACCACCTGATTGGCTGTCCTGGCCTGTTTTAGCCGTCCTCTCTCCTTGCGTAACACCTGATTGGCTGGCCTGGCCTGTTGTAGCCTTCCTCTTTCCCTGATTCCCTGCGGCGTACCTTTCATGGGATGTGTTCCACAGTAACTTTTGAAGCCACCTTTGAGCTGGTGCTTGCCACAAGGAGAAAACCTAGGGACAAAATTCTACACGGATCCCCTAATCCCACAACCAGAATCCACCAGACCTCTATGTGCAGGAGATAGAAAATAATTTCCACATTTCCATCATATCTAGACGGGCAAATAGACTGGGTGATGTCACAGGCCAGTAAAGGATTCAAACATTCTCCTTCCTGTTTCCCTTCAAGCGTTCCTGCCTGAAGCAGTCTCCCCTTTCAGCCACCGTCCAAAGTGGGCTGAGGTGGGGGGATGGGGGGGAGTGTGCATAGTGCATCAGCGCAGCGCTTGCCTGGTATAGGGAAGGTCCTGGGTCCCCCCTTCCCTAGCATTGAAAATGTGAAAACAAAACAAACAACAATGAAAAAGCCAAAGGACAAAACCAAAAAAAAAAAAAAAAAACAGAATAGAGCCATTTCATCAGTGTATTCAGTCAACAAACTTAAGGTTTCGCCTTTAACTTCTATAGTAGATACTGAGCATGCCCAGCCTCTATAGACCAGGTTCTTCCTTGAGCCGCTCCCTGCCTGAGTTATCCTAGGAACACTACACATGCTGTTTGCGCAGCATTGCAGAGGAGCATGCCTACCTCCTCCTTTTTTGCAAAGCCCCCAGCCACTCACTTTCTTGGTCCGCGGGCTCACTGTGGTTCCCAGCCTTTTACATGTCAGTGGTGAGACTCTTTCTTTATGGAGGCCATGTTGTGTAAACCGGCTTGTCTGAAGAAGGGAAACGGGGAAGGAACCTGGGGCCCTCGTCCTAGCTCTTCCTCTGTAGCCACTTCTGGACAGCTGCTAGGAGACGCCCAGGGCTCCCTAGAATATAGTTCACAAATTACTGTACTACAGAAAAGCCCAGGAGCTGGAAAGACTGTAGAGTACAGACCTTCCTGTGTGGCAAGAGCTGCAGGGTCTGTTGATCGTGTGAGGAGGTTAGTATGGCCGGATCTGGAGACCAGCGCCAATCCCAACAGAGAGAACGTTGCTGTTCACAGAAACAAGACAGCAACTCCACCATTCCCAAAACAGGTGGCTCAGGAGGCTTCATGGGGCTTCGGATGGCTGTCTTCCAGGAAGTGAGTCACTACAGACCAGAAAGACTTCAGGTCCCGCTGAGACATGGATGGTCCCCACTTCTTGATCCTACAGCTTTTCATGCCGTGTAAAGGCGCACCACAGATCTGCAAGACTCTGGCTCCTCTGGACTCTAAACTGTTCCCATCTTATCAGATACAGATGTGTGTCTTGCAAGGTCAGGACAGATTTTTT
>NW_022196909.1:11076860-11078445 GCF_008632895.1 Mastomys coucha
TTCTTGCTGGCAAAAAGGAGCTAGTGTCTGTACATATGGGCACCAGTGGCTGCTGAGGGTGTGGGCCTGTGAAAAGCAAAGGTTGATCAATTAGCAAGAACAGCCTCAGGCCACCAAGATTCCTTAGAAGCCCATCTCTGTGTTCGGCCCCTCTACACATGTACCAGGCTTCGAGAAGCAGCACTTCCCACTGCCCATGGCAAATTCTGTTCTCTGTGCACTTGAACAAGCCAACAAGCAGAGACCTTGTAGACCGACACATGGAAAGAGATGGGCAGCATATTCATGTTTATACACAGTAGTTTATGGAGCCTGCCTGAGCTGACCACAAACTCACTTTGTAGATGGAAATTACCTGGAACCCCTGATTCTCCTGCCTCTGCCATGTACGTGTCTCTGTTGTAGAGCAGTTTTTCCTGATTAAAATACTCCACCCTGCAAGGAAGTTCCTTAAGATACAAGAAGTTCTAAAGGACAGCTCATTAAGAACCAGGAAATAGCCAGGCAGTGATGGAGCACGCCTTGAATCCCAGCACTTGGGAGGCAGAGGCAGGCAGATTTCTGAGTTCGAGGCCAGCCTGGTCTACACAGAGAAACCCTGTCTCAAAAAAACCAAAAAAGTTAATAGTCACAAGAACCAGGAAATAGACAACTCACAAGTCTTAGGAAAGTCCTAGAAACTTACCAGATTCACAGGGCCCTTTCCTTTCCCAAGGTTACATCACATTAAGGGGTGTTGGAGAAAGACTCTCCAACTTGAGGGGCTACCTCCAAGTCCTGGGGAAATCCAGGGTTCCAGCTTTCATAAGATGTCCCACACACTGGGATGGGCTTTCGGTAATGTAGCTGCCTTTGAGTGGTCCAAAATTCTGACAGTAACCCTTCACCCATGCTGCTATCAGTGATCCCAATAAACTCATTGATTCCCCAAGTTGGTCATTGGCATTGCTATTACTTTGGTCTCTTGTCAGTTCTCTATCTGGGAAGAGTAGACATTTGTTCACATCTCCCTAAACTGGTGCCACATAATCGCCACCATGCCTGACTAAGTGATACTCTAGAGGCTTTTTATGTTTTCTGCTTCTCATGAAGCCATGGAGACAGGCAAGAAGTCCAAGAACCATTTAGTCCATCATTTCACAGTCGGGGAAACTGAGACCCAGAAGGGGGAAGAAGCAGCAGCTTGGTAACCTGGCAACCCACCTCCACTGGGACCCTCATTGCCGTCCATGTTGGCTTTTGGCTTAGGTGGAGTTCCTGCCGGGCTGTGCCAAGCCTTATTCCTCTGGAGGGGGCCTGGAAGGACCTGGGAGGACCTGGAATGACCTGGGAGGACCTAGGAAGACCTGGCAAGAAGATGGAACAACAGCACAGAGCCCACCGTACAGCAGGAGCTTAGTGGACAGCACCACCACGAACAACAGGGCTAAGTCAGATGAGGAGCTTCCCCAGGCCCTGTCTCTCTGTCCCCAAGCAGCAACCATTTTCAAACCAGTGCTGGAAGAGGGGGAAGATGAATAGGGTGTTACACAGTCATTAGCGGGCACCCGAGGATGTGCTGTCTTCACAGGGAATCTTTGTTTTC
>NW_022196909.1:11078481-11116536 GCF_008632895.1 Mastomys coucha
CCCCCCCCCCCCCGCAAGTGGCTCTATGGGAGACATAGTGGCTGTTCAACAGGAAAAGACCAGACCAGCCTCAGGATTCTATCATCACCAAGAAGAGGGCTTGTTTGTGCAGCTTGAACAAGATGTCTGATAACATGAAGAGGTCCCAGGACAGAGGCCAGAACCCAGGGTGTGGGCGGTATACAGTGTGACCCAGGCCATGGGTCACAGAGGCACCTGATATATCCCATGACCCAGATGAGCCATCTGACCAGTAGCAAGCAGGTCACCCGACCTCCAGAAGCCTCAGTATCTGAGCCGATCTTGGACCATCCTCTTGGTAAAGGAGAGTGTCTTCGTCACAGTTTTATTTCTGTAAAGAAACACTACGACCATAACCACAGCAGCTCTTAAAAAGAAAAGCATCGGGGCTGACTTACAGTTCAGAGGTCTAGTCCATTGTCATCATGCCGGGAAGCATGGTGGCATGCAGCAAGACATGGTACCAGAGAAGGAGCTGAGAGTTCTATCACTGGACCCCGAGGCAGCAGGAAGGGACTGCCGCACTGGGCATGGCTTGAGTATCTGAGACTTCAAAGCCCACTCCCTTAGTGACGAACTCCCTCTAACAAAGCCACACCCACTCCAACAAGGCCACACCTCCTAATTGTGCCACCCCCTATGGGCTAAGAGGGTCATTTTTATTCAAAACACCAGGGAGGGATTACGAAAATACCATGGAGCCAGATCCACCAGCTAGGTTCCGGGGAGGATACACAACTGTACGCTTCCCTGTGGGTACAGACGCTTCTGTGGGAGGTGACCAATCAGAGAGTGTGAGATGGATAGGGTTGGAGAACAGAGGCAAAGAGGAAGAAGCCAAAGAGGAAAAGAGGAATCTTGGGAGCTGCTTTTCTGAAAGAGACTGGGGCAACCCAGGGTTGGGGCTCTCAGATGAGGAGTCCCAGAGAAGGCAGTAGGGCAGTAGGGCAGTAGGGCAGTAGGGCAGTAGGGCAGTAGGGCAGTAGGGCAGTAGGGCAGTAGGGATATGTGGTAGCATATCTGGGCCAATATGAGTAATTTTTCCAGGAATGGCAAGAGGGCTAAGCAGGCAAAGGCACTTGCTTGCCAAGTCTGACGACCTGAGTTCAATCCCTGGAACCCGCATGACAGGAGAGAACTGACTCTTGGAAGTTTGTCCTCTGACCTCTACATGGACACAGTGGCACAAATGCTCGCATGCCTTCCCACAATAATATTTATAAAATTCCATTGATCAATACAATAAACTTTAACAAAGAAAGCAGTCACGTATCGGGGTGGAGAGATGGCTCAGAGGTGAAGAGCACTGACTGCTCTTCCAGAGGTCGTGAGTTCAATTCCCCAGCAACCGCATGGTAGCTCACAACCATCTGTAATGGAGTCCAATGACCTCTTCTGGTGTGTCCTGAAGACAGCTGCAGTGTACTCACATACATAAAATAAATAAATCTTAAAAAAAAAAAAATCACGTGTCTGGGAGAGCTTCTTCCCATTCAAGTGTGAGGACCCAGGCTTAATCACCTAGAATTCACTTAGAAGTCTCCCGATGCTTAATGAGGTCCCAGGCCTGTCCTAACAAAGCAAGCACACTCACTCAGTGACTTAAACAGCCACAGGATTTCACGGTTGAGGAGGCTAAAAGTCCAAGCTCGGGACAGGCTGGGCTCTCTACAAGTCTGCAGACCTCTTTCCTAGCCGCTTCTAGCAGCCAACATCACTGGGCCATGATGACAATGGACTAGACCTCTGAACTGTAAGTCAGCCCTGGTGTTTTTCTTTTTAAGAGTTGCTATGGTTATGGTCTTGGCCTTTGCTGGAGCTTCCTGACTGTCCACTTTCTCACACTGCCTTCACACTGCCTTCACACTGCCTTCACACTGCCTTCACACTGCCTTCCCTGTATGCAGCTGTGTCCAGGTTTGTCCTGTCTGTAGGGACACAGTCCCCGTCGGATCAGAGCCATTCTGTGGCCTCATTTAAACATGAATACATCTGCACAGACCTGTCTCCAAAGAGCATGACAGTCCAAGGTGAGGAATTCTTTTTGTTGTTGTTGTTTTATTTTGTTTTTTTCAAGACGGGGTTTCTCTGGGTAGCCCTGGCTGTCCTGGAACTCACTCTGTAGACCAGGCTGACCTCGAACTCAGAAATCCGCCTGCCTCTGCCTCCCAAGTACTGGGATTAAAGGCATGTGCCACCACTGCCCAGCCCGAGGTGAAACATTCGATGTGCCTCTTAGGGAGGGGAAGCAGAGCATAGGCTTCAGAGACATGTCAGCTGTCCACATGGACACTTAGGACTCCGATGACATTGGTGTAGAGCAGGTAAAAACTATGGGGGAAACTGAAGGGCCTACAAGGACCTTTTGGTACCAAGAGATGGGGTTAACGAGGCTCTCTTAGTTTGAGTTTTGCTGCTGTGAACAGACACCTTAACTAAGGCAATTCTTATAAAAAGAACATTTAATTGGCTGGCTTTCAGGTTCAGAGGTTCAGTCCATTATCATCAAGGCAGGGGGCATGGCAGCATCCAGGCAGGCATGGTGCTGGAAGAGCTTAGACTTTCACTTCTTATTCCGAAGGCAGCTGGGACAAGGGTCTCAAGGCCCATGTCCACAGTGACACACTTCCTCCAACAAGGCCACACCTACTCTAACAAGGCCACATCTCTAAATAGTGCCACTCCCCGAGCCAAGCCTCGTCAAACCACCACAGAGGCCTTCCAAGAAAATTCCAGTTCTGTTCTCTAGGGAGTCTTATCCCAGCAGGCACTGGGCTAGTCACAATGCCCGCTCCACCTTCCTCACCAACAGTCATGAGAAGAAGGTAACATCATTTATCTCCATGTGCAAACTGAGCGTGAGATGGCCAAGTCTTGATCAAAGCTGGTCAGGTGTAAGCAGAGGAGCCAGGGCTGTGCCTGCAGAGGGCCCGTCACCCCAGCTATCCCAGGAACTAAGGCAGGAGGACCACATATTAAAGGTCAACATGAGGTACAGATTCAATTAAAGGTCAGTCTGGGAAGCTTAGGGAGATCTTAAAATAAAAGGACCAGAGATATAGCCCAGTACTAGAGCCTCTGACTGTAATCCACCAGTGAGGGGCTGGGAGCATGGCTCAGCGATAAAGTGTTTGCCTAGGATCCGCCAGTGAGTGGCTGGGAGTGTGGCTCAGTGATAAAGGGTTTGCCTAGGATCCACCAGTGAGGGGCTGGGAGCATGGCTCAGCGATAAAGTGTTTGCCTAGGATCCACCAGTGAGGGGCTGGGAGTGTGGCTCAGTGATAAAGTGTTTGCCTAGGATCCACCAGTGAGGGGGCTGGGAGTATGACTCAGTGATAAAAAGTTTGCGTAGGATCCACCAGGCCAGAGAACAACTTTTGGGTGTCAGTTCTCTCCTTCCACCATGTGGGTTCCAGGATTTGAACTCAGGCTTGGCAGCAAGTCCCTTTACCCACTAAGCCCTCTCATCAGCCCCGTGCTCAGCTATTCAATACAGCATGTTTCAGGTTCTAGCCAGGACCTTCAGACAAGTGAATGACCAGAAATCGACAGGAAGTAAATAAAGCTCTCTCTGCTAAAAATGGCACACGGCTCTGTGTAAAAGAGAAATCTGGTGAATCTACAGAAAAGCTAGAGGAATTAATAAGTTCCACAACATCAACGGAAGAGATCAACGTTTAAAAGTCAATTGTGTTTCTACTTACTGACAACAAACAGCTGAAAGTTTGAAAATTTGAGTAGCATGCGCAATAGCATTGAAATACAAGGGTACGTAGAAAGAGATCTGACAAAGGTGATATTTCTGAACACACCATAGATGACACTGCTGATACAAATTAAACACCCAATATCGTTAAGATATCAGATCTCAAACTTGATGTAGAACAAGGAGGCAGTCACGGTCCCAGCAGGCTTCTTAGTTGACATCCAAGGGTTGTCGTGAAATTTACATGGAAATAGCACAGGGTTCGGAGTAGTCAGAACTCCCTTGCAAGAGAAGAGCCAAGCTGGAGAGCTAATGTTGCATGATGTCAAGAGCCATTAATAAGGATGCACTATCAAAACAGAGCAGAGTGGAGGAAGGGTGGATGAATGAAGACATAAGGTATCAACTGCCCACGGGGGCACAAAATGGTCTTTTTTTGTTTTGAAGATTTATTTATTCATTTGATGTATATATATATATATGAGACACACCAGAAGAGGGCATTAGACCCCACTGTAGATGGTTGTGAACCACCATGTGGTTGCTGGGAATTGAACTCAGGACCTCTGGAAGAGCAGTCAGCGCTCTTAACAGCTGAACCATTTCTCCAACCCTAAAATGGTCTTTCCAACAAGTTATGCCAAGATGTTTGGATATTTGAAGACAAAAAAAGAAAGAAAGAAAGAGAAAGAGAAAGGAAGAAAGAAAGAAGAGAAAGGACAAAATAAAGAAAAGAAGAGAAAAGAAAAGAAAAGAAAAAGAAAAGAAGGCAGAGGAAGACAGAGAGAAGGGGGAGGGGAGACAGAGGACATGGAGGAGGAGGGGCGAGGAGCTCTATAACTTGGAGCCTTGTGTGATGTTCACAAAAAGTAACCCAGGGGCTGGAGAGATGACTCATCAATTAAGAGCACTGGGTGTTCTTCCAGAGGACCAGGGTTCTCTTCCCAGCACCCACATAGTATCTCACGATCACCTGTAGGGGACCTAACACCTTATTCTGGTCTCCTCAGACACCAGGAACATTCATGATTCGCTTAAAATAAAACTGAAAAACAAACACAATAACTCAGTGTGGATCATTGACCCAGATGCTAAACCTGTAAAAAACAAAAAACAAAAAACAAAAAACAAAAAAACTGTATGTTTTCTAGAAGAAAATGCATCTTCCTGGAAATATTTTTTCTCCCTGAGTATAAACCTGTTGTAGCACAAAATAAATGCCTGGGGTCTGGCTAGGTTATTAATAATAGAAATACGAGGCTTAGAGTTCTGGAGGCTGGGGAGTTCAAGGTCACACACAGTGTCTGGGCAGGGTCTGCTTCATAGCTGACATTCTGTTACAGCATCCTCACCTGGTAGAAACAGTAACATTCTATTCTCACTTGGTAGAAGAGAAGGAAGGGCCGATGTAATTCTCTGGAGGGCAGAGCTGTAAGACCTATTACCTCTTGACTTAGTTAGGGTTTCCGTTGCTGAGAAGAGACACCATGACCGAGGCAACTCTTATAAAGGACAACATTTAATTGGGCCTGGCTTACAGGTTCAGAGGTTCAGTTCATGATCATTGTGGCGGGAAGCATGGCAGCATCCAAGCAGGTGTGGTGCTGGAGAAAGAGCCAAAAATTCAACGTCTTGATTTGTCAGAAGACTGTCTTCCAGGCAGCTAGGAGGAGAGTCTCAAAGCCCGCCCCCACCGTGACACACTTCCTCCAACAAGGCCACACCCACTCCAACAAGGCCACACCTCCTAATAGTCCCACTCCCTGGGCCAAGCATGTTCCAACCGCCACGGCATGGCTTTCCCAATCACCTTGGAGACTAGCTTTCAGAATCTGGATGTTAGAGGGGTGCAGACATAAATACCTCCCATTTCAGATCTAGAGCGGAGAAAGATGCCCCGTTCTTGGCTCTTCTGTCCGAGTGATTTTAAACAGCACAGGCGAGAAAAAAATAAATACTCATTAAGACGATTGGGAAGGAGCTGAAAGATGCTGTATTGTAACCCAAAGGCTGTATGTCTGGCCTAGACGGCAAGGGAAGTCCTGAATAAATGTGTATTCTTGACACAGTCCCCCCTACCCAAACCCCAGGAGAGTGGCAAAGGTTTTCCCAGATGAGGCTCAGAGGGACAGCAAAGCCTTCTGGTCCGAGTACAAATGCTGACAGCCTGTGCAGAAAAATATCCACCACAGCCTTCTACCCCCAGGTGTTAACGGCAGGAAGAGTGCTCGCCAACAGAGACAACGCCTACTGAGGTTGGCTGAGCCAGCCTCCTTGTTTATCAGGAACCACCCCACCTCCTTGTTCATGTGCACGCAATAGTCCAGTCTCCCTGTCCACCTGCAGAATATACGTACTCAGAGCTTCAGGGACACTGAGGCTTCTCCATCAGAGAGCCCTGTCCACCAGGTCCCAGTTTCTCTATGGGTCTCTCTGTGTTTGTCTTTTCTTCATTTGGGAGCCTCCCTCCAGTCAGTCCCTGGAACCGAGCTGGATGTGTTGGTCTGGAATTCAAAGCCCTTGAGGAAAAAAAAATGAGCAGTATTAGTTTGTTGTTGCAGTCAGTTGAAGGATATACAAGATCAATGGATAAAATCAATTGCACCCATCCCCACACACTACTAAGACATGTGATTGAAAACATTTTAGTTGCATACAGATTAAAAAATATTCATACCTGTAATAGGAATCTCTGTCCCAAGTTATAAAGCAACCCCGAGGCAGTGGGGGGAGGGGGGACAAGAAAAGAGAGATGCTGCTTGTGTTTGGATAAACTGGATGTTGATATTTGATGTTGATAAATTGATGGCTGCATTCAATGCCATCCTACAGGAGTCCCCAAAGTTCCTTTGTTATTAATAATATCAATATTAGTATTTCTGGGCTCTAATGAACAGCTACCACCACCACCCCCCTTTTCCTGCAACCTTAGTTCCCTGTGTAAGTGCATGGAATAGCATTTGGGGGTTGCCACCTGAAGGCACTCATGAAACTTTCAATGGACTGTCAGAATTAAAGTTCAGCTCAGTTGGAAGAGACCCAGGAAGAAGAGAAACAGGTCCGAGGACCTCAGGTTACTTGAACAGGGACCAGCCTAGGAAATGAACAAAATTCTCATTTGGGAAAGAGATAAAGATCCTCTGACCTTTGGGTGGGGTATTAATCAGAGACCTGCTATCTGCCAAAGACCTGGGGCTAGTCGTGGGCTAGCAAGGCATCCAGGTACCTCAGGGCATAACCCCTTTTGTAAAAGCTTCTGCATTTCCGTGTGCTCAGAATGACATAACCCAGGTGCAGGCCTGCGTACCGGAACAGCTCTGAGTTCACCTGTCTCTGGGGCAACAGCACACCCCAGGCTAGACCTTCTATATCACAGTTATGCTCTGTCTTCCCTCCTGAGGGCTAGCTTGTTCCAACCTCTCTGTCTGCCCTGCTGGCACTGACCTGGAATGAAATCAGCTCTCAGAGTTCCTCGCTGAGGGAGACCGCCACATCCTTCCTCTGGTCATGGGATCTCTGGGGTGACAGTGAATGAGAGTCTTGAGACCATACCCATGACCCCACTGAGCTGACAACAGCTCCAAGCCTTCCAGGGGCCTCCACATGTGATCTTAGATGTTCTGTGCTAACATATAAAGCCTGATGGTCACGGGAAAGGACCGTGAGGTACATACACGAACAACATCATGAACGCTCCATGTGAGCTTGAAGGATGGCTCAGCCAGGATAGATGCTCGGTGAGCAAGCCAGGTAATCTCAATTCCATATTCAGAGCCCACATAAAAGGTGGAAGGAGGGGAACCCACTCTCAAAGTTGACCTCTAACCTCCACCTGTATTCTCTATCATGATGAATACAATTTAATTAATAATAAATCAATTTAATAATAATAAATCTACTATAATTTTAATAAATGTTACAATTATATATGAAATTTAATAATAAGAATAACATTTGGCACCTATAAAATAAGGCATGTAAAATACGTAAGTGTTGTGATTGGATATCTGTCTTATGGTAGTCACATATTTCTTCATAATTAGAGACAAATTAGGGTAGAAGAATTATGTGTTTGAGGGCTAGAAAGGTGGCTTAGCAGAAAAGGGTACTTGCCACTTAGCTTCAAGCCTTGAGTTCCATTCCTGGGACTCACGTGGTGGAAGAGGAGAAATCCAGCTCTTAAGAATTGTCCTCTGACCTACAGGCACTTGCTGTAAGCAGGAGCCCCAGTGGTGATACACACAATGGACAGATAAGTGAGAGCTCCCTGGTCATGAATCATTCCCATTTTGTTACATGCTATCAAACCTGCAGACACTATTGCTCCCTCTACGTGTTGTGAAATGAAAGTTCGTTACATATTTTGTATTGTTTACACAAACCATATCAATTGACTTATATATCTTTAGCATAGGAAAATTGATTGAGTTGGGGGGATTATCATCTTGTCATCAGCCACATAATCTATGTAGCCAGGCAATGTTTTTGACTATTTTATATTTAGACAAGTGCACACTGCATTCATATTAAGATTTATTTTCGCTGTTAAAAATGTACCTATCTGATTCCAAGACAGGTTGAAACACAGACTGTCAAAATAATATTAAAAGCTGCAAACGGGGTAAGAAACTTGAAGATGAACTCTAAACCTCTGTAGGGCCGACAAGACGATGCTTGACACCAAGCCTGAAGACCTGAGTTTGATCCTAGGGCTTACATTGATGGAAAGAGAGAACCAATTCCCACAAGTTGTCCTCTGATCTGACATGTGCCTCCCACACTAAACAAACAGACAAAGAAACCTAATTAAAACACTATAATCTATCATAACACATAAAGTGTGGTGTTATGGTGGAGTTAGGTACCATCCTCAAGAGTCCAGAACAGAGCATAGCCCACTGATTCTGATCCAAGCGTCCACAGCAACTCAGTGCGGAAGGAAGTCTTTCCAAAAGATGGCACTGGAGCTTCCAGTTAATCGTGTGGAGAAAGGGCCAACTTTCCCTGTCAGCGAAGAACAGCAGGTGGGCTCTCACACACCTAAACACAAGGCTGATTACCTGGAAGGAAACAGGAGATACAAATGATCATGATCACAAAAGAAACATTAAAAAACCTGCTCTCTGTCAATCTTTAAAAATTAGACATAGTGAGAGGCGGAGGGAGAAGGATCCGGTGTTCAAGGCTAGCCTGGCACTCTCTGTGAGGACCTCTCTCAAAATAAAAACCAAAACAAAAAAGCAAAACTAAAACATTGTTGCTTTGAAAGACACTGTTAAGAAAAGGGAAAGACAGGTTGCAGGTTGCAGACTCAGGGAAGACTCACCGCACCTCTAGCTGACACAGGTTTTGTACACATTAAATTTAAAGAACGCCTGCCAGTCAGCAGGACAACCAACCCAATAAAAATGAGGCTATAGGTTTCAACAGACCCTTCAGGAGAAAATTATTAAGTGGCTGATAAGCACATGGAAATGTGCCCAGCATCAGCTCAGTAACCAACGGGGATGGAGCAACTGAAACTAAATTGGCATCACTTTCATTTCCCGGCTAACATGGAGTGACGGCTGAGCGTATGGAACATTGGTAAGGGTGTAGAGCAGCAGGGCTCTCCCACACGGATGACAGACGATTAAATGGCAACAACTTTTTTAGAAAATTTTGCCAATTTTATTTTATTTTTAAAAAATGTATGTGTGGTCTGGAAGGATGGCTTAAGAACTCTGAGTGCTCTTCCAGAGAACCTGGGTTTGATTCCCAGCATCTGAATGGTAGCTCATAACCATCTGTAACTGCAGGTCCAGGGGCTCTGGCTCCCTCTACTGACCTCCACAGGCACCATGCATAAACAAATTCAATTTTAAAAAAGTTATTAAGTGGGGCTGGAGAGTTGGCTCAGCAGTTAAGAGCACTGGCTGCTCTTCCGGAGTTCCCGAGTTCAATTCCCAGCAACCACATCGTGGCTCACAATCTTCTATAATGGGGTCCAATGCCCTCTTCTGGTGTGTCTGAAGAAAGCAATGCTGTACTCATATACATAAAATAAATAAATAAATAAATCTTTTAAAAAAGTCATTAAGTTATGTTATGTGGATGTATGCCACACATGTGTGGGTGCCCATGGAGATCAGAAGAGGGTGCCAGAGCCCCCAGAGCTGGAGTGGTTGTGAGTACATGGGTACGTGATGTGAATGCTGGGAACTGAACCCAGCACCTCTGCAATATCCGCAAACGCTCTTACATGCTGAGCTACTTCTTGGGTCCCTTAGCAGTTTTCGAGAAAGCTAAATATATACTCACCTGATGACCCAACCATTTTCCCCATAGGTATTTGCTTCAGAGAAATGAGAACATATGTCCACAAAATTGTATTGCTCAAGAATATTCACAGCAGTTGGACCGTGTTAGACTAAAATGGGAAACAATCCAAACATCAAGAGCTAAAAGAATGGGGGAAAGAAAGGAAGGATGGAAAGAAGGAAAGAAGGAAGAAATGAAGGAAGGAAGAGAAAATAAAAGAATTTGGTACATTCTAGTAATTAATATGACTAAGAAATAACAAAAGATGATCTTTCGGTGTACAACAAGCTGGTTAAACATGTCACAAGACTTTGAGAAGGACAGATAACATCCTCTGACTCAGTTGAGATGACTTCTGGGGACAGGTGAGAGTCATCTGCAATCTTCCAGAGCTCTTGAGTGTGTCTAGGGAAGGGTTGGAGTCTTCTGAAAGCACAGAGGTGTTCCTGACCTGACTAGGTTCCTAGTCCTAGGGATTGGCCAGGTTCCACAGAACTTCACATATAAAGTCTGTATTTCCCCCATGTGTAAATTACACCTCAATCAAATTTTTAAGAGGGAGTCAGGGAGGTAGCCCTGACAGGAAAGACCTTGTGGTCTTCAGCACTTTTCAATGTTCCCTGGTTCAGAGAGTATCGACACCCAGGGGTGTCTCTCTAAGTCTCTTTTATGCATGCCTAGTGCCTGTGGGGGCCAGAAGAGGTCGGTGGATTCCCAGGAACTGGAGTTACAGACAACTGTGGTCTGCCATGCTGGTGCTGGGAATTGAACCCAGATCCTTAGAAAGAGCAGCCAGTGTTCCTAACCACTGAGCCACCTCTCCAGCCCTGTCTTTCTGGGTCTTAATTTCCACACGTGTCCTTGAGTGATGAGGCTATCTCTAGGCAGTGGCCCCTGGAATCCTTTTTTTTTTTTTTTTTTTTTTTTTTACATCTCCCTTCATTCGCTGCTCAAGGTTCTCCTGTTGAAAATACCCTGTCACACAACTTGTAAAGGGGGTAAAATCTTGGAAAGACGTGCTGTTGCTCAGAGAGAGTATGCATCTCTCAACTGACACATCTAACGGCAGTGTGATCCCACTTAAACATGCCAACCGGCACGACCAAGTTCACGGTCCAGAGTGGAAGAGATTTTGTAGCAAATGAGTAAAACCAAGGGAAATCTAAATATTCAGAAGCAGGTGCGTTGATGACTTCACTCCCAATGAGCACCCGTTCCAGTGCTGACCGTAGGCGGGGTTAGAGTTCGGAAGGAGGGGTTTCACTGTGTCTCCCCTACTAAACTGTTCACTTACTGTAGTTGAGAGGCTTTTCAATGTATGTCTTAGCGAAATGAAAAATAAATTTGCCTTGGTTGCCAGCACATCCCGAGGGACCATTCTCTCCGAGAGACCCTCCTCCTTCCTGCTCTTCCAGAAAGGGCGTGTGAATCAGCTCCGAATGGTTCCCACTGGAGGACGTGCCTGGCGTTTGTCCTAAAAATGACAGTCCGTTATCTTCAGCGCTGGCTCAGTCTTCAAGAGAAACCGGCAGCAAAACTCAGAAGCACAAGAAACGTAGCAGTGGAGGTTGTCTCCGTTCCAAGTTCCTTCTGAATTGTCTCTTGCCTTTAGTTTAAGTGACAGCTATGGCTTCAGCGACTGCCCGTCTGCCTCAACAAGTCTCCAAAAAAAAAAAAAAAAAAGCTGCATTTTGTAAAGAAGTTGAACCTCACGGAGTGGGTTATTTATGTAGCCCTGCCCCTCTCTGAAAGGGAAAGATACTGTATTTAGTTCTATAAAACGGTCTATTATCACATGAACAATATTGGATGTGTCACATAAGCAATACAGAAGCCGGACAGACTTGGCCTAGCAAAAGAGAGTTGTAGTGCCAAGAGCTGAATGTTTACACTGTTAGGATAAATATAGAATAAAATGACTGTAGATGTTTTTTATTAAATGATGTCTCTCACTGTTCACCTGGATGGGATTGAAGTTGGAATGTCTTCAGTCAACTATGAGAAAGCAGAAAAAAGGTCGTTTTGGGTTTGGGGTTTTGGGTTTTTTTCGTTTTGTTTTTGGCAGGGTCATACCTTGGGTTCCCTCCTTTTGTCTGACCTTTGTATCCGTGATTCCCATTTGTGACTTAGGAGAGACTGATGGGGTGGGCTGGTCGTGAGTACACCGTCTGTCCCCAACAGGGACCTCAGAGCGGTCCTTTTCCTTCTGGAATTTTATTTTCCGTTTTTTTATAAAAATATATATATATATTTTTATTAATGTGGGTATGTATGTGTGTGCCTGATAATTTGTGGATGTGCCACATCGATGCAATACACACAGAGGCCAGAAGAGGGCGTCAGATCTTCCCGGAACTGGAGTTACAAGCAGTTGTGAGCTGCCCAAAGTGGCTTTTGGGAACCGAAGGCAGGCCGTCATAGTAATTGCTTGTAACTGTTGAGCATAAGAATTTTTTTTTCTCTTGCCAGACTTGACAAGACAATAAAAGCATGATGATGCACGCCTTTAACTCTAGCGCTCAGGAAGCAGAGGCAGGTGGATCTCTGAGTTAGAGGCCAGCCTGGTTTCTAGAGCAAGTTCTAGGATAGCCAGGGACAGCCAGGGAAACCTCTGTCTCTTTCTCTGTCTCTCTCTCCTCTGTCTCTCTCTCCCTCTTTCTCTCTCTCTCTCTTTCTCCCCCTCCCTCCCTCCCTCCTCTCCAACCTTTCCTTTCATTCCCACCTCCCTGTAGTTAGATCTCACTATCCAAGAGACTTGAGCCAGCCTGTCTACTGTTCCATGCACACACCATGCTAGCTGGCCCCAGAGCTTCCAGGGATGCTCCTTATCTCTGCCTCTATCTCGCCACAGGAACGCTGGGGTTCCTGCAGGCTGCACACCTGGCTTTACCCATGGGTTCTGGGGATGCCAATGCAGGCCCTCAAACACTTTAGCCCCTGAGCCGTCTTCCAGCTCCCTGGTTCCCAGTTTAACCCTCTCACAACTAACATCCACCTCCACGAACATCCTAGGTGCGAGAAAGCATGTCTTAAAAGATAAGGACATGGGAGTTTCCGCAGCCCTTCAAATCACACCAGGGATCAGAAGGTTCCGTGTGCCTCGTCTTTTGGCTTTGTGGGCTCTGGAACCAGCCGCCTGGGTTTGAGCCTGCCTCTGTCCCTTTAGCTAAGTGGGGTCATTTAAGCCTCAGCCTTCCTGTTTTTAACGTGGGAATGACTGGGCTTCTTCTGGCTTATCACAGTGATTGACAGCTAATCCAGCTGGCACTCCTGGCTGTAAGGGCTGAAACTATCCATGTGGTCATCAACCAGCGTCCTTATCTTTTAAGCGATAACCACTCCTGAGCATACAAGTCAGTGCTCTGCCCACAGTTGTGCTCAGGGGAGTCCACAGAGCCTGGAGAGTCCAAGGAGACTGACTGGGGTGTCCATAGAACTCACAGCATCCAAACCCCAGTTCTCCACCTCCCCACCCCACCCCCAGTCCACTGTGCCTCACCACCTCAAGGCTTCTCCTACCGACTCCAAATTCCAGATACTTCTTTCTCCCTCTAGGTATCCCCTAGATAGGCTCTCTGTAGCCCTGGGGCAAGGTCCTCTTGTTGTAGGACCACTCAGTGGCCACTGCCCTCGCTGTTCACCCACCTCAGATGACCGTGACCTACAATCCCAAAGATGTTCCCTGGCACGGCACCCATGAGGTCTTCTGGAGTCAGTGAGCAACTGTGAGTCCCTGCTACCTCCCTAATCAGATCTCGGCTCTGGCACACAGGACTAACCCTGATTGGGACCACCCCTTCTGGTCTCTTCCTTCCCTAGTATGTGGTCATGCAGCCTACACACACACACACACACACACACACACACACACACCCCTGCTACCTCTCCTCAGGGCCTTGGTCCCTGTGTGACTTCGTGCCTGGAATCTCTCCTTTTCCCTTTCCCATATTTACAGCTTCCTATTTGACCCCTAGGTATACCTCCCAGCACCCTGACTTTAGGGCAGTGAACTCACCTGGGGCCTTGTCAAAGGCATGCTTGCCCCTAATCTATGCCCACTCTAACAGCTGAAGTGCCGTGGCTAGGGAAAATCAGAGGCCCCTGTTGGACATGATTGTGAGTATCAGATGGGAGACATCTTTCAGAATCCTTTAGCTAGTCATCCTCAGCTGCCAGGGTCACCGGAAATGAGGGTGGGGTGCTAAGAAACTGCCACAGCCAACAGGACCCTAGGGAGTCACTATGAGACGAGACAGGTCCTGACTGAGACCTTATGCCAGAATGAGGATACACGGCACATGCCAAGGTAACTTGGGCTAATTCTACTTCCTCATATGTACCATCATGGGCTCACCGCATGAAGTAAATACTCCACATGTGTGTTAGACATAACGGAGGGACCTTCCCAAGGGACCTGGGGAAACTTTCTGCACTGTCTTATACGTGTTTCTACGAACCAAAACCATCGCTAAAATAAAGTTTACTTTCATAAATTGTCTCTAAGAGAATTTTGAAGCCAAACCTGAGGGTCCTTGTCTGTAATCCCAGCAATCGGATGGTTAAGGCAGGAGGATCAGGATTTCATGGCTAACCTGGGCTACAAGAGGCCCAGTCTCAAAAATAAAACAAAGTTAGAGACAGTGTATGTATGGCTCAGGACAACTTTTGGGAATCAGTTCTCTCTTCCCACCCACCGTGGGATTCTGGGAGTGAATTCAGGTCATCATGCACGGTAGCAAGTGACTTTACCCACTGAGCCATTTCGCCACCTCTAATTATTTCTTTATGTATTATGTGTGTTATATGAGTTCCTGTGTGTGCACGTGTGTGTGCATCCTTGGGGAGGCCTGGGGATCGCGTTAGGTGTCTTCCTTAGTCACTCTCTACCTTGTGTTTTGAGAGAGGGATTCTCACTGAACCTAGAGATTACCTCCACAGCTCAGGGTTTACAGGAACCGCCAACCCCTGGTTTTTACTGGGTGTTCTGGATCCGAACTCAGGTCTTCCTGGGTTTGCAGCAAGTGCTTTACTGGCTGACCCATCTCTCTGGCCTGTCGTCTCAATTTTTTTAAAAAGCTGAGTTCCAGCTGGTGATCCACTCTGTCAGGGGAGGAACTCTCCATTGCCCTCAACTGAGTGTCATTGCCCTCATCTGTGAATGGGGTCCCCACAGCACCTACCATATGTGTGGTTAGCATATGAAGGACTTAGGCGAGGATCCGTATTGAATATGCTTATATTATTGCAAATTGAAGGACTTCAACCACAAGCAGCTTACAAATGACTTGGGGTCCTTCTGTCCTTGGACTAATCAAGAGAAGCCTCTTGCACTTAATTCTCAACTCTTCCCACTCACGATCCCGCATACCCTCGACTCCCATCACCTAGGGAAGAGAAAGCTCTCTTGGGAGGGTCCCTGAAGAGCGGACCTAGAGTTCCATAGCCTATTTATTCTGCCTTGCAGAACCTGCTGCGGCGCCGAGGAGGCTGAGGCTGCAGTGCGCCGCCTAGCGGCACCCGCGAGCTTGGCCAGTGCTGGAGATGCCACATCCAAGCTGCCAGCTGCTCTTTCAGGGGAGCCCCAAAGGCTGCTTGTTGTTGTGAAATAGGTAGCTGTTACTCAGCTAGATCAGAGTATATATGCATAGTCCTTTTAGTCCTGAGAAGTGGCGATTATTTCATTTTTACAACGGAGGGGACTGATGCCGGGAAAGGGTAGGTAAGATCTCTCACTCAGCAAGCAGAATAAGAGGAACAGCAGGGAGTTGGGATGTGGGCAGTGGTTTGGGCGGGGACTCGAGGCCCGCATCCATCAGCTGGCATCCACCTTCCAGTCCTACATGCTGTCTTGTTAAGAGTGGTCCGGTCCCCGAAGCATCTGCAGCCTCCATTAAGGGTCAACACTAGCCCAAGCTTTCAAAGCAGTTGTGCCCCGACAAAGGCTTCCCTGCCTCCAGTTCTAAACACTCCCCACTCCCGACACAGCCCCTCAAATCCCCGAATAAGCCTCCAAGACATGCAGGTAGAGCGTTGGGACTCCTTCTCATGGGCATTGTAGGCTTTGGATCAACAACAGCCTCTCTTTTTTCTCTCACCTCATAATGCATCTGACTCTGTGCAGGAAACTGTATTGACATGCCCCGGGAAATAGGAAAAAATGCAGGCCAACCTAGCTTGTTCTTGCTTAACTAGAAGCAGCGCCCCACACCCTGACTGTCAGGGCACAGGGTATGATGTCGCTTCTGGAAAGTTCTATACAACTTCTCCACTGTGTTACCCCTAGGGCTGTGGGGCCTTACACATGGGAGGGAAGTGGTTATTGCCAGGTAATGGCCAAAGATGAGGTTCCCTGAACTAAAGGGGGGCTAGCTGCAGGTGGCTGGAAAACGCATCTCCCTGAGATTTAACACAGGCAGGGCCAGGGGGCTATGGGAGATTCCTTCAAAGGGCTGACCCTAATTCTAAAAAAAATAAACAAAAAAACAAAAACAAAAACAAAAACAAAAACAGGCTTCTGTGAGCAGATGTTAAGGCTGGAGAGATTGGACGATGGAGAAAGACTGGGCAGCCAAAAGGTCAGACAGTCGTGAAAGAATAGGAATCCTTTTAACAAGATTTATTTATTTTATGTGTATGAGTGTTCTATCCGCACGTACACCTGTGTGCCAGAAGGGGGCACCAGATATCATCATCGATGATCGTGAACCACAATGTGGTTGCTGGAAATTAAACCTAAGACCTCTGGGAAAAAGATAGTGTTCTTAACTGCTGAACCATCTCCCCAGCCCATGAATCTGTTTTTTTTTTTTTTTTTTTTTTTTTTTTTTTTTTTTTTTATCTAGTTTCCACTGTTATAGTGTGCATGTGTGTGTGTGTGTGTGTGTGTGTGTGTGTGTAGTGTAACTGAATTAAAAACCGTAGTTGACAGTAAAAGTGCAGAGCCCCAAGGAAGCCCTGATGACCTCCGACTGGCTATTCTAAATACAGAGACATTCACAGAGATAGCTAGAGCCCGGAGGCAATGGCGCAAGGGTTAGAGTGGCCACCTTAAGAGAGCTGCGTGATGCTTTTATTTGTGAGTTAATTAGAATAAAGTCGACTTTGCTTTTTTTTGAAGCAGACAGAGCTTCCAGACTGAAGGGTGGATCAGGGCTAGGTAGGAAGAAGGGAAATGCTTGTTATTCCTACACTCCTTTCTCCTCAGAAAAACCCTCAATAACCCCCCAGCAGGGGATGAGCCTGCAGCATCTACTGAGCTCTCAGGCACAGCAACCTGGACCTCGTTGGCTGGATCTCGGTCTGAACATGGGATGTGAGCGTTGGTACCCAGGCACCCATGTGTGTTTCCTGCCAGTCTTTAAATATCCAAATAACCTGTTTACCTTTCCAGTCAGATGTCTCTCTGTGTGTGTGTGTGTGTGTGTGTGTGTGTGTGTGTGCCTGGAGCTATGCTTGGGGTTTTTCATCTCACGGGCTTTAGTCTGTGGGTGTTTTTCTAGGTGGGTGCCTGTTTGTACACAGCGTGTTTCAGGAAAGGTCATCTTGCACCTGTGTGTCTCTCTTGTGTGTTTACTTACATGTTCCTTTGCAGGTATGTGTAACTGTCCCAGGGGTGTGTTAGAGAGCTGCATGCTTGCGGTCTGGAATGGGTGGAACAGGCTGGGCGTGCTCAGCCACTACTCCTGCTCATGCTGTTCCAGGCCAGGCTAAAAATAGCCCGTTTACCTTTGCCCACAGAAACCAAAGTCCTGCCTGGGGTGTTCACTCCACCCGGATTCATCCTCCTGGGCCTGGGTGGCCAGCCATCATGTGGGGGTGTCGCCAATAGCCACAGCCTCCTATAAGTCTCCAGTCTTCATTTTGTAGAGTTGGGATAGAGGGGGTGTCCAGAAATCCTGGTTTCATTGCCTCCCTCTCCCCCAAACACAGCTAGGATGGGTCTTTTTGCTTCTCTGCCCTCACACCACCAGCAACTATGGCTCCCAAACCCTGTCTTCTCCAATCTAGGAACGATTTAGGAATCCTAGGCTCTTCTGGATACCTCCCACCCTCCCAGCGGACTTCAAAGATCTCTTCCTGAAGAAGATGGTTGTTCAGATCTACAAAGAGAAAAAGCTTTCAAGGTCAGCCTGTAAGGGCTAGGGGGCAGCAGGGAGATGGTTGGTATCTGTCAGCTCCTCAAAGCCAATCTAGGGAATTTCGGGGGAGACCTGAAGCGATGCTCCCACCCCATCCAAGGTCTCACTAAGTAGCCCTGGTCTCAAACTCACCAAGACTGTCCTGCTTCTGCCTCCTGAGTTCTGGCATTACAGGTGCTGGCCACCATACTCGCCTAGAGGGTTTTTCCCCCTATCCACTTCCCACCTTCAGTCAGAGCTTGGACCAATGGCTTTACATCTCTATGCCCCACTTCTCTGTAAAAGAGCAGATATGGGCCGGGCAGTGGTGGCGCACGCCTCTAATCCCAGCATTTGGGAGGTGGAGGAAGACGGTTTTCAGAGTTCGAGGCCAGCCTGGTCTACAGAGTGAGTTCCAGGACAGCCAGGGCTACACAGAGAAACCCTGTCTCGAAAAACAAAAACAAAAACAACAAAACAAAAAAAAGAGCCTTGGGAACGGACACAACAATTTGTGCCCCCACTTTCTTCCTATTCCCCACATTCCGCTCCTCAATCTCTTATGAGACAGCTAACATCATTATTCCCAGTTTCACAGGCGACAGTGACGGAGACAGAGAAGCAGCTCCTTCAAGGTCACGCGCTTAAGGAGCAGAACCAAGTTTATACACTGAGCCAAACACAGCAAGCAACAGGCCCCTCCCTATACACGTCCTTTTATCAATAGGACTGGTTCACAGTATCCTAGGATGAGCCATCCTTCCGGATCCAAAGAGTTCTTCTGCCCTGGGTCCTGGAGAAAAATGGAGCCAATCACGATCCTAACTCATGCCCAAATATCCACAGCTGGAACTCCCCACCTACATCTCCCCCCCGCCCCCACTCCCAACCAGGACTTGAGTGTTTGACATTTTTTTTTCTTAAACACCCTCCACTCCCTTTTTGAGACCGAATCAAAAGCGAAAGCTGATTCACGCCCAAGCTAAGAAGTGCACGAATGTTTATTTCCTTTATTTTTCGAAAGAAAATCGGGTAGACTCCCGGCCGCTTTCAGCGGACCGGTTTTCCAGTGCTTCGGTTCCCGCGTTCTTCAAGGATCCCCTCCGATAAGGCCCCAGCTCGGCCGCGCCTACACAGCCATAGGGTACCCCCCCTCGCTGGGCCCCGTGGCTCCGCCCCCGCCCTCCAGGCCCCGCCTCCTACCGCGTGAGGCCCCGCCCCGGCCCGCTGACTCTAGGGCGAGCGCGCGGCGGCGGCGCTTGGTATTGTGGCCGGCAGCAGGGGCGGGCGAGGGCGCCGAGTCGCGGGGAGCGGCGGGGCGCGGAGGGGAAGCACACACCCCACTCGGACAGACTTCGCGGCGCGGCCGCTGCGAGCGCCGCTGAGCGCACTCCACCGGGATCGCACAACTTCGGAGCAGGGCGCGGACGGCGCTCGCAGCGGGAGAGCGCGGAAAGGGCGCCCCGGAGCCGGGATCCCCGGCGGCGTTCCGACTCCCGGAGCGCTCCGAGTCGCCGGCCGCCTGCCGGCGCTGCGTGGTTGCCGCTGCGCCCACGGAGGGCACGGGCTGGCGCTGCCGGGCGCCTGCGAGGACGGCGAGGCGGCGAAGGCGAAGGCGAAGGCGGCGAGGCTGGGGACCGGGAAAGAACCCCGAGGGAGAGGCGCCCGGGCCGGGCGACAGGAGCATGAGGGCCCGGAGCGGGGTGCGGAGCGCGCTGCTGCTGGCGCTGCTGCTGTGCTGGGATCCCACCCCGAGCCTAGCAGGTAAGTGCGAGAGGGAGTGAGACACAGGGATGCGGTCCTGGTGCGTCCCGGCGTCCAACTGCAAGTTCGGGTGGTTTCTTGGCGGAGTCCCTGCGCTCCGAGAACGCAGTGGACGCGCCCGGGTTCAAAGGCAGTTCCGGTGCCCCGGAGAGGGGGACGATGCGTGGGCCACCTGGGGATGCCACGTAAGCTCGGAGCTCTCCCTACTCGTGCCTCCAAGGGAGAGTTGCTTCCGGTGGAATGGGGTCTGGTTCACTTCCAAATGACCCCTGGTTGCCACGGAAAAACTGTCGCTGCCAGGGCCAGGTGTGTGTTCGCTGCGGTTCTCCTGCAACTTAAGACTGAATACACGCGCCCGCGGGCTGCACGCGCAGCATTCTGAGGGTCACGGAGAGAGAGGGAGAGGAGAGCAGGAGACTGCGGAACCCTGGAGGCGCTTCTTCCCCTCGGCCTTTGGGGAGCCGAGGCCCCGAAGGCTTTAGCTATTGAAGGGGGAGGGGCCGAGTCCTGTACGCCCCGCTCTCCGGAGGTGCGATGCGGGCGGGTGCGGAAAAGGTTTTGTGGTTGGTGGATTGTTTGGGGGTGGGGGGTAAGTGTTGGCAGAGAGTGGAGGGGAATGTGAGGTGTCTCCCGTCGACTTTGCCTATTTTCAATAGGTTATTGGCATTCTCACTGTCCGGGGTTTAGACCAGGTGAGCTCGCCTCTGCCCTGCACCTGGTACCCAGTAAAGATGCTCTAAGGGTTTGGCGGACTCCTAAGTTTATAAAACTCCCCATTTCTACCCTCTCTCACCGCGCATGGGGAAGTGTCTTGCTGGCTCTGTAGTGGCTCGGCTAGGCTGCGTCTTCCTTAGAAGTATACAGGCGCACCTTTCTGGTACCCAAGCAGGTGAACTGCCGTGAAGGTGAATCGACTCCCGGGAGCTGATGTGGGGGCTGGAGGGCCACCCTAGAAAAGACCTCCCTGAACAAAGGCTGAGAACGGGGGTGGGGGGGAGAAACTGGCAGAAAGTGCTTGAGTTGACGCACCTCTCCCCACCCCACCACCCTCAGTGATGATGGCATCCGCTCTCTCTTCCTCCCCAACTCTCTGGAACGAACAATTCCCACGGCCGGAGCTCGCTTTTAGCACCCCCCCCCTCCACTTTTTACTTCTCCCCAAGCCTTGTGCTGTAAAAGTTACAACACTCAAATCATTTGATCCGAGTTAATTATGATTTGGGCAGACTCGGGTATTTAAAGCGGTGTTTTGAAGTTGGAAGGTAATGATGGAGAAGGGGAGGAGACACGCTAAAACGACCAGCCTTGTTTTAAAGGGTGCACTTAGGTGTGGGATGGCCCCGATTGGGCGTTAGTTTCTGTTTAAGAGTATCTGGGGGTGATTGGAGGGTAGAGTGAAGTCTTTGGAATTAGCACGTGGGCCAGGTTGCATTTTGGGAAACGTTTTTTTTCTCCCATATTTATCAGCAGGGTAATGGAATAGATACCACGGTTACTGGGGGTGGGGCTCCATTTGGAGAAAAAAATAGGACTGCTGGGCCCGGAGTTCTCTGGTTGGGTGGGCTGGGCTAGGAGTGCCTGCATTTCCTGCTCAACAAAGCATTCAGCCCCCATCTACCCCGGAAGAAACCCCAGGCCCGGGGCTTTGATGGATTTGGGTATGAACGGTGCCCAGTCAGAAATGGTCTCTAATACCCAGCTTTGATTTCTCACCAGTGAGCAGAAGCGGTGTTGGAATTGTGTTCATTACAGAGCATGGCAGGGGCCTCCTACCCACTAGTCTGGAGAAGGGCCAGCTGCTGGGTTCTGCCTGCAGCCTTCCTTTGGCCAGAATGTGCTGCCCTTAGGAACCTACCTTCTGGAGGGAGAGAGCATGCCTCTTGCTCCCACACAGCCTGGTTTCCCCAGCGCCCACAGGCTCGAAGCATCTTTCCACTCCAGTGCTCTTTGGGTTTTCCCAGCGACTCCCTCCTGTTCCCATTTCACTGATGGGGAAAAGCGAGGCCAGAGCTCAGGCTTTCCCCACATCTTGTCTTCTTCACACCGATTTCGGACCCCGGGCTCCTTTACATTAGCTAGGCCAACTTCGACTACGGGGTTGGGGTGTGGGGGGGCTGTCCTTCGGCACCCTTCCACCTGGCCGTGTTGAGGTCTGTTCCTGAGGCAGGAGAGATTGATTACTGGGAAGGCTCCAAAGAAAGCACAGGTATATCCCTCCTTTCCTCTGAGAATCTGGTAGTCAACTCCTTGAGAGTGCTTGCTGACTTTTGCTGGGCAGTGGTGGCGCACGCCTTTAATCCCAGCACTTGGGTGGCAGAGGCAGGCGGATTTCTGAGTTCGAGGCCAGCCTGGTCTACAGAGTGAGTTCCAGGACAGCCAGGGCTACACAGAGAAACCCTGTCTCGAAAAACAAAAACAAAAAGAGAGAGAGAGAGAGAGAGAGAGAGAGAGAGAGAGAGAGAGAGAGAGAGCGCTGACTTTTTGTTTTGTTTCTTACCAAACCAGACCCCTAGAATCGCAGACCAGTGAGTGACTGGCCGGGAGAGGCTACTTCAAAGGCACCGGGTGGCCCTGGGAGCTTCCTTCTACCCCACCCCACTCTTTGCAGCCCTTCCAAGGCCTCTGGCTGGGACGGTTGAGCCGGAGTTGAGAGCTCTTGATCTGTCTTTTAAAGGTGCAATTAAAGAGGGAGTTTTCCTAGTGTCTGAGCTGGTGCCTCTCGGGGTGGCTTCGGTTGGTGCCTCGGCTCCCTCGGCACTGCAGTGAGCACCCATCTTGCTTAAACAAATGGAAATTCAAGTGTCTTAATGGGCCTTCTCATTAACTCTGAAGTACTACTGCTGGGGAAAGATTTCTCCTGGAATCTCTCTGCTCAGGGTCCATCCCCTCCCCCTACACAATGGGGAATTCCACAGGACCTGACAAGTACAACCCCCACCCCCACCCCCACCCGTTTTTAACTGCTGGAGCTTTGGGGAAAAGTGTTTGGAGTTGCCCCAAGGTCACAGTAGAGCTCAGCAGAGACAGGATTCGAACTCGGGTCCAAGGGCCTGCCTTGTTTCAGCCTCCTTCATCCCTCCACCCTCACCCTCATCCAGTGGCCTCCCTGGGGTCAAGATGCTGAGTGGGGCTGAGGTGCCACCTAAATTGGGCACTTAAGGTAGAATCCTTTGGGCAGTTGGATGTCACTGGACTTGTAGCAAGAATGGGGAGAGAAGGTTGACTGCGGCACAGAAATCCTGCTCAACAGAACACAGCCGGACCAAGGGTTGGGCATGGAGGGGCTCCAAGACCAGGTAGATGCTTGCAAATGACAGCACTGGCAGTAGCAAAACATAGGTTCCTCGGCTAGGCTCCATGGCCTGCTGAGTCACATGGCCACCTTTTACAGGGTCGCATTCGTTTGTAGAGCTGGGGACCCAACTGTCTCTGCCGGTTTGCTTATGGAGTCCTTTAGGCGAAAGGCACCATGACCCCATTCTCGTCGATCAGGGCTAGTATGAGGTTTGGGTGCCCCAGCATCCTTTCCCTGCGTCACCCCAATGTCTAGGGTGGCTATGGGCTGCCCTGGACTTTGGGGGACAAGCAGGGTGAGCTGTGTCCCTTCTATCCCAGGTGTTTGGGTAGCAAGGTTGGTGATTCTGAATGACCAGTATTTCGCCCCCCACCTCCCAGGGCTGGCCCGCCACAGTACCATCCCTAGGACTCCTGGAGTAGGGTTTTAGATAGTAAGGAGGCAAACTCAAGTCTGTAAGAAAGGAGCAAGGGGCTGGGTACTGGGCTGCGAGTTGAGGTTGGTGGCCATGGGCCCAGAGAAACTGCTGCTTAGGCAGATGGCCTCCAGGGGGAAGGGAGAGGCCGCTGCCAGGCCTGATCTGGCTCCTCTGCTGGCATCCTTCTCCTCCGCCTCTCCACCAGCTTCCTAAACAGCTTCCACAAATGGAGTCATTAAAGCTGTGAAGGCAGAATGAACCCAAACAAGTGCGGGCTGTGCTTCCCTGCCATTCCCCCCCACCCCCAAAGGAAATTTAGAATACCATAATGAGAATCATTCAGGAAAAAAAAAAAAAAGCATGTGTCCGAAAGCACTGAGAACCCTGCTCCCCTCCCGATTGGCTGGGTCCTGAAATCTGGGCTGGAGCGCCACCTCCTGCCCTTTTGGATCCTGTACGGGCACGGCGCCCGCCCGGGAAGGGGGCTCCTCCCCCCCCCCCCACCCCCGGTACCTGGGCCATTTTGGTGAGCCAGGGCAATAAGTGAGCCCCTCCTAAAGCCTTTTGGGAGAAGACTGGCACCCCGAAGCCGGCTGCCGGCTGTTCCCAGGGAGCTCGTTGACAAGCCAAATGTGGATCGCAGGATCTGGAGGCTGTGGGTCGGAACGGAACTCCGCTGCAGCCCGCGGGCAGACAAGCCCAGACTGAGCTCCCTAAGCCACAGGTCCCCACCCCCCACGCGCCTTCCTCTGGCTCCTAGGCTTCCCGAGGCTAATGGCAGGGAAAACATTTGCCGAAGTGCAGACATAAATCAGCTGTCTACCCCCTCCCTCCTTTTGTGTCGTTTTCCCCTCCCGAAGCTCCGGGCTTCTAGGAGCTCCTGTTTTTCCCCTTCTCTACAAAGCCGCCTGATTAGCATCTCCAGAGCTTGGGGGTTGGATTCAGTTCAGTCACCTGGTGTCACCGAGTACCAACCACCCTCCACCAAAACCCTCCTCCTCCTCCTCTTCCTTGTGCCCGCCTTGATCCTTTCTCCCTACCTCGTCTAAATCGATGTGGGTCTGCCCAGTCCTCGCAACTTAACAGTGCTGCCTAACCACTGAGCGCTATGTCCCGCTCCTTTCCGACCCCTCCCCCCCATTCTCAGCTCCCCCAAGATGCCCCCAGCACATCACAACTTCCCCGGCTCCAGCAAGGCGGACCTGTGTGTGGGGTGTGAGATTGTGAGCTGAGGAGTGTTTGTGAGAATGTGCGGTGGGAGGGTGGCAGAGGCAGGGAGGGGGTGGGAGGGATTGCTATTTTGCTCTTAGGTGTGTGTGAGTGTGTGTGGGGTGTGTGTACGAGCGGCTGTGTGGATGTTTGAGCATGTGGAGGTGTGCAGTGTCATATATAGGTGTGGTGTGTTTTGTTTGGGTAAACCTAGGTGTGTGTAATGATTCATGAAAGGCCTGGGAAGCTCCATCCATTGTATCTTGTTGGGGACCTGTCATTTGCCCTGCAGAGCTAGAGAAGCCCTCCAGCTATCTTGCTGTGCGCAGGGTCTGGCCTAAGTGCCAGAACCTGTGGTTGGGAAGACTGGGACCAGGAAGCTGAAGGTGAAGTGTTGGGCCCTAGAGGGATCAAGAAAGGTTATTCATAGTCCAGGAGCAAGGCCTGTTGATCCAGGAAGCTGAGACTAGTGTCCTGTGCCCCTCCCCCAGCCTCAGCTCACACAGAGCGTGGTTGAGAGGTGTGTGTGGGGGGGTATGACGTGAAGACTTACCCTCCCACCCGACTAGCTCCTGTAGCCCATCTCTCTCAGGGAGGTCTCTGAAGTTTTCTGGGGGAAGGGCTTGCAGAGCTTAAAGGAAGGGTTCTCTGCGTCTTGGGAGGTGTGTCTGGGCTTGGTCATAGGTGTACCGCAGGGTCACGCGTAATGCAGTGCTTCTCCCATTCCTCTTACTGCTGCCTTGGTAGAAGGAGGGCACCCTGCCCTTCCCGTCTGTGCCCATGCTGAGGACTGCCAACATTCTGCTCTTACTTAGATGAGATGTTGTATTTGAGGAGACTCACACCCCAGCTCATGTGCATAGCACTTCATAGTTTGCAGAAACCCTTCTCTGTGTGGGACTCATCGTGCCTGCGAGAACCCCATTTGGGAGGTAGATGCACTCCTGGAAAGCTGAAGAGGCACGCTGGGCCCAGATCAGTCACCGAGGCCCTAACTCTGGCTCCCAGAGAAAGAGGTCACGGCCTATAGTGCACCCGGATGTCTATTCCATAAATGCAAAATGGCTCCTAAAGTCTTGGGTGCTATGGGAAGACAACAGAGGTGGGCAACAGCAGAAAAATCCTAAAAGCCTGGAAGCTTCCTAGAGGTGGTGATGATCCGGATCTCCACCCCTGCCCACTTCCCCGCATCCAGGTCTGGGAAGCCTTAAGGATGCCTCTCCCTGTGCCTCTGGCTCAAGGTAGAACCTAGGGCTGGGCTTGAGATGGAAAGGTTTCTTACATCGCGGGCTCTCTGTGTCTCTTAGAAATGGGTGGAGCCTAGCAAGTGGGGGTGGAATCCTGTTGGGCCCTTAGGGAAGAGTTCCCTGCTTGCTGTCCTCACTCCTAAGCCCCGGTGGTCTTCATATACCTCCTCTGATATCTTCTCTGCAGGGGCCAGTCCCTAGGGCCTTAGCTGCTGGGCAGGGTCCCTGGCATGGCCAGTTGGGATTCTGAGAAGGCTAACATAGTGTCCCTCCCCATGCTCCACCCCCACCCCAAGTGTCATTTACTGGCTTGCTTTAACCTCTGTGCCTCAGTCCCCTCGTCTCTGAGATAAGAGGTTGTGATGTCCTCATAGAATTGTTCTGAGATCATATGAGCTGGTATACCGGAAGTAAGGAGGACTTATGCGGAGTGCCGAGCATGTAGAGGACCCTCATACTGTTAGCAAGCTCAGAAAGAGAAGGGGGGGTCTGGAGAACCTCAGGGCTTGGAGGCCCAGCCCCTCTGGGCCTTGAACTTGAGACTGAGTCGTACTGTTTATTCCTCTGCTGTATGACCCTGGGCGATCTCCTTTCTCTCTCTGGGTCAGGGTTGACTGCTTTCTCCTCCCTGTCTGGGTTCAGAGTCTAGGAGAGGTAGAAGGTAGATCTTTAAGGGCTGTGGGGTTTTCTAGCTCGCAGTTAGCAGCAGACAGAGCTACCAACGACCCAGAACCACTTCACTTCATTTTCGTTTATAGAGGCCCGTCCGGAAAGTCGATTTATTGACAGGGATGCCCATGTGTGCATTATGCAGCCCTAGGTCTCTGTGTCTGTCTCTGTCTCTGTCTCTCTCTCTCCCTCTCTCTCTCTTTCCTGCTTGCCTGCCTATAAATATAAATTACCTTCTAGGACTTAAGTTCACTTTCCCTGCTCCATAAGCATCTCTTGCCTCAAAGACTGAGAGCCCCGGGTACTAGGGGTTTTAGGAGACTGAAGCAAAGAAGGAAGGAACCCGCAGAGGCTTAAGGGGTCTATGGTGGTTCTAACAGGACAGACAGACAGCCTGACTCTGACTCCGCCCTGTTCCCTTTTAGGAGTAAGGGAAGCTGATTTCAGGTAGAGGTGAGGATTCCTAACACACACTGGTCATAGGAACTCCAGCCCAGACATACACTTGATACCGGTCACACCATCATCATTACCGCCAGGATTAGAAACAACAGGAAATGTGTGTTGGGGGCCTGGGGTCAAGAAAGGCTTCCTGGAGGAGGGGAGGGTGGCTCTTGAGTATCCCTCACAGGATCATCCCTTTGGGCCATGGAGTGGAGGGAATGCCTGGAGGAGTTGTTCCTGGGTGGGGATGGAGAGAAAGAGACATTCACAATCCCACAAGGAAGATTTATGTCTGACTCAGAAGATTTCTGGAGCCTAAGGTCTCTGCTCAGCATTGAGCAAAGAGCCCACGGCTTAGGAGCCTAAAGGATGTAATTTGGTCCCATTCCTGGGCTGAGTAGTTAGCCTCTTGGTGCAACTTAGTTCCCTGGTGAGCCACGTGACAGACTCTGACCCCAGTTGGGGGTCCTCTGAAGTCCTTTGCCTCCTCTTTTTGGGAACTGCTACTCCTTTGGGCCGAGCTCTGGTGTGTGAGTGGAGGATGGGCCATGTTCTGTGTGATTCTGTGGGAGAACAAGGGACAGAGCCCCTGGTGCCAGCGTCCCTCCTGGGGGGAGAGCTGGAAGACAGGGTGGCAGGAAAGAGGCCCGCTTTTCTGCTTCTGGTGGCCACTCTGCTGCCTGGTAGCTCAGAGGCATCTCCAGCTCTGATCACCACCCACTAGTCAGGCAATCCCCCAGAGGCCCTGTGCGGCGCCCGGGAGGCATTCGGGAGGCATTACTGGCGTCAAAAGATGAAGCCGAAGCAAAGTGGCTGGTAATGCTATCAGGCGCCCGGCTGCCCCAACCCCGGGGCCTCGGCACCTAACGCGAGACGCAGAGCTTATGAGAAGTTGGATCAGATATGCCAGGGAAGTTGTTCCAAGTCCCCTGCAAGTCATTTGGTAACACAGAAGGGCAGAGGCAGAGCCAGCAGTGACCAGAGGTGTCCCAGGGCCACCTGTGTCCCTTTTCCTTGTCGAGGGGATGGGTTGAAGTGACCAGGAGATAGCAAATGGGAACAGGGCTGTCAGCAGTGACATGGGTCAGTGTGTGATCAGAAGGGATGGGAGAGTCTGATACGTCCTAGGACCGGCAGTGTCAGATGTGAGGGAGCTGCAAAGTGAGACAGAAACTGTGCAGGCGCCACTGGCCAGGAGGGAGCTCTGACCGGTGCCTGTCTGCCTGGATGAGTAACCAGAGAGTAGGAGGTGCCTGGCCCTGTCTGAGTCTCTTCTCACTAAGTGCTTACCAAAAGCAGGCACAGTAAGTGCTAAGTACTAGGTGGTGGTGGGCCCTAGGGTGAGAAAGAATTTGTTCCATAAGTCTAATAAAGCCACAAGGAATTAATGACGTTCGCGTCTAGGTGTCCTGGTCCCTGCTGGGTGGGTAGCGGAGAGCAGACTAGACACATAGTAGGCTGTCAAAATGCTTGCATTTGGTCAGGCATAGTGACACACACCTGTAACCCTAGGGCTCTGGAAGCAGAAGTAGGAGTATCATAAGTTCAGGGCCAGTGTGGTGCACAGAACCAGTTCCAGGCCACCGTCTCTCAAAAAAATAAAGCTGTATCCGATTTGCATGCCCAAGCCCATTGATCACTGTTTGGCTGCACAGAGTGGCCCTTGCATGGACATTGGCTCTGCAGCCTGCAGCAGGTGCAGACGAAGCAGCGTGTGGGGAGGCCCAAGGCCAGGGGCTGAATCCAGGCCCAGCCCTCCACAGCAACTGCCCCTAACTTCTTGGCGGTGGTGATGGAGGAGCCTCAGGAGGAGCATAGCAGATTTGGCTGCAGGGTCAGGCTGCTCGCGGCCACCCGTGGCGCATCCCGCACTAATATTCAAGAGCATTCCTAGGAGATAAATATCCCCAGGCCCTTGGCTGAGGCAGCAAGATGCCTGGCTCAGCTACCAGTCTCACAGCTGGGTACCCACTGGCCCTTGCCAGGAGTCACAAGCTGATCTGAACTCCTGTCTGGCAGCTTAAACAGCCAGGGCTGCTGGACGCATTGACCCCTGCTGCAAATTTCATCTGGCCTCACATTTCCTGGCTTGCCAATTTGACTTGGTCTGGTCTTCCCTCCCTCCTCTCCTCTTCTCCCTCTCCCCTCCCTTCCCCTCTGGCCTCCCCCCCCCCCCCCCCCCCCCCCCCCCCCCCCCCACACACACACAGAGGAACAGCCAGGAAAAAAACCTGGAGAGAAACTGGAAGCCCGGTTCTAATCTCAGTCTCAACTCGGATCTGCTGGGTTAGTGTTAGGCAGCCTGTTTCCCTCTCCTTCCTCTAATCAAATAAGCAGGGTCCACCCTGGAATCAGAAAACACAGGTTCAAGTCCTGGCTCCATCGCTAGGTGCAGTTCCCTGAGCCTGGGACGCTCCTGTCTTAGAGTGGTCGACCTGAGTGGTTGTTGATTGGGAAGGGAGAGTGGGATAGACAGGGTCATTGAAGGGAGAAGCCTACCCATAAGTCCCCTCTCCCCTTTCTTCTTCCTAGAGAGTGCAGCCCGACAGGGCTATACTGGACCTAGGGTGGACGGGGTCATTCTAGAGGGGTTCTTGGAGCCGTCTTGGATAGGGCTCCATGAAGTCATTCATAGATAGATCCCAGGGGTTATCAATGGGGAAGCCTATATCATGGGAAGAATCTCAAAGACCAAGTCTCTGTGTGTCCCAGGGATAACAGACCCTCCAGGACTCTTGTTCAACCCACCAGGAAAAGAAACAAAGAAAGAAGGCAGGTGGTGGTGACCAATGCCTTTAATCCTAGCACTTGGGAGGCAGAGGCAGGTGGATTTCTGAGTTCGAGACCAGCCTGGTCTACGGAGTGAGTTCCAGGACAGCCAGGGCTGTACAGAGAAACCCTGTCTCGGAAAACCAAAAAATAAAATAAAATAGGATTGAATAAATAAATAAATAAAAAGAAACAAAGAAAGGAACAAACCAAAAACTTGAGTTGGGCAAAGCCAAACAAGCAAACAGCTCCGCACCTTGCAGAGGCCCCTGTTTTGGAAACTGTTGTCTGAACTCTCGGAGGCTGTGACCCAGGGATCGCGCTGCCCAAAAAGTGGAGCAGCGAGAGAGACACCGTGTTCCCTTCTTACACGGCTGGAACCTGCTTGCTGGTGACTGAGTGGTCCTGGCTTCTCTTCGGCCTGGCTGGGCCATGAGTACTGAATGACGAATGTTTGGGCCACTTTCCACACCTCTCCATGCCCCCATGCCCTGGCATGTGCCCTATGCTCACGAGCAGAGGAGACCGGGTGCCATGTCAGGACAGGTTAGTGTCAGCTCCGGCTTGGCTGGCACGTGAGCCGGCGTACCATCTGCTATGCCCGGTGGAAGTTACATAAGCCTCTGCCGGCCACCCGTTCTTAGAAAACGGGCAGGCCAGCCTGAGCAGTGTGTTCCCTTCTGGTCCGCCATGAACAGGCCAAGCCAATCTCAGGCTGTCCAGAGCCAGAGAGAGAGAGACAGAGACACACAGAGAGAGAGAGATAGAGAGAGAGACAGAGAGACAGAGACAGAGACAGGTCAGAGCAGAGAAAATTGGAAGGATACATGATGAAGGTTCTGCAGTGTGGACTCCCTGAGATGTGCAAAGTGCCTGCTGACTGCATACCAGGCTGCTGAACACCACCTTACCACCCCACTGCTGAGCCTCTGTGTGTGTGTGTGTGTGTGTGTGTGTGAGAGAGAGAGAGGCAGAGACAGAGACAGACAGACAGACACACACACACACACACACACACACACACACACACAGAGCGCCTTCCCCTTCTCTAGTTCCTGGGGTCAACCTGCTTTCTACCTTGGGTCAGATGCGAAGTATTTCTAAGTGGTTCTGCGTCTCTGACAAAGAATGCATTTCCTTTAGGGGCTCTGGAATCACCCAGATTCTTCAGTTGCCAGCAGGCCTGCTTTTGGCTAGGTGGATATACCGTTTGCCCCGTTTCCTGTCTGAGATGTGGGAATAGCGAAGCCTGCTTTCCAACAGCCCACAAAGAACTGAGTCAGATCATTCCTATGGAGCTTGGAGGAGATGGTCCATGGTTGTGCTTGCGATCACTGTCCAGTTCTATTTTCTTTTGTTTTGTTTTAATGTGTGTCTGGTGTGTGTGTGTGTGTGTGTGTGTGTGTGTGTGTGTGTGTGTGTGAGTGCGCACGCATGCATGTTCCCAACTGCAACATGCAAGTGTGTGTGTATGCATGTGGAGGCCAGGGGAAGATGGTGGATGTTTAACAATTACTTGTAGAGTAGTGGATGCCGACTGGACAGAAGGACTTGGGGCTGTCCTCAAGTGCAGACTTTCCACCCTGTGACTGGGTCTGGGTAGAGACAGGAGGAAGGATGACGCACTTCCAAAGATGGGCCCAGCGTCTAGGCAGCCCTTGGCCATTTAAGGATGGCCAGGGGAAGCATGTTTACGAGGGTGCGGTAGCCACAGGAGTATGCCAGCATCATCCAGGAGATATGGGGCTGAACAGCCTCCAGGTATCCGTAGAGCGGGAACTGGGAAGCCAGTGGGCACTGGAGCCAACGACTGGAAAAGCATACTCAAGCCTGAGAACCTTGCTTGGCGGTCACTGAGTGTTTATAACACCGAGATGGTGCAATCCACCCTGACCTGGATCCTGTGGCCTTGCAGAGGGAGGGGTTGGGCTGAGAGTCTGCCTCTTCTAAGAGGGCCACTGGCAGAGTGGGGTAGGTCAGGCTCCCTGCTTTCCACCATGGGTCCCGAACCAGAACGCTTGCCTACTGCCAGGACACTGCTGGAAAAGGAAACCAAGCAAAATCCCTGGGTGCTGGGGCTCTGAGTCTCATGTTGCTCCCCCCACCCCCGCAGCCATCCTTCCCAAGGCTTTTTCTAGAGAATTCTTGTGTTTAGGAATAGAAGGAAGTGCCCTCAGATCTTTTTAGGGATGATAAACAGCAGTCTCACCACAGAGCACATGAGGGTGGGTGACCTCTAGACTTGAGTAAGCCAGTGCGAGAATCACATCCTGCTGGACACCTCCCAAGGCTTGTGTCTTCACGCACTTTATATACTGTATGTATTCCTGTGTGTGAAGCTGACATGTGTGGGGAGACCAGAGGACAGTCTGGGGTATTGTTCCTAGGGATTATCCATCTCTTTTGGTTTTCGAGACAGGGTTTCTCTGTGAAGCCCTGGCTGTCCTGGAACTCACTCTGTAAACCAGGCTGGCCTCGAACTCAAAAATCTGCCTGCCTCTGCCTCTCAAGTGCTGGGATTAAAGGCATGCGCCCCGACTACCCAGCTATCCATCTCTTTTTGAGACAGGGTCTCTAACTGGTGTGGAATTCACTTAGTAGACCTCTAAGTCATCTACTTCTAGCAATCAGCCTGTCTCTGCCTCCCCAGTGCTGGGATGCAAGTGTGTTCCACTATGCCTGCCTTTTTTATGTGAGTTTTGGAGGTTAAACTCAAGGCAAATATTTCCTGATTGAGCAGGACTCTGAGCTCAGAGAGGGAAGCCGCTGGTTGCAAGTGTCCAGAAGAGCCAGGGCCACACAGGCTGGTTTCCAGACCTTCCCAAAGGTAGAATCAGGGACGACTCTCCACAAGCCAATTGCCTCGCTAGAAACTGATTTCACTTGTCAGTCCACTGACTGACCAGTGACCTAGCCTGCTTTTCCTGAGCAGGGACAACTGAAGACGCCCAGCTGCCCTCTCCCTGGGTACATGGGTCAGCCACTCCAACCTATGTCCTATTTTCTTTCTTGATGTAACTGAGGGGTGGATGGTGGGACCTATGTTCCCTATAGGTGAGATTCCAGATCCCATCAGACTTCAAACTCCATAGCCTTATCTGGTACTATTCTGTCTGGGCTTTGGTGGTTTTGGTATCGTGAGAGAGAAAGCCATCCCACCTTCACAAACTGGGGGAGCCGTGGAGGTGCCCTGGGTGTGTCTCGGGCTTGTCCCATGGCCAGAACGAGCTATTTACTCAGAGAGCAACTGGGTGACAGAGACTTGGTATGGGTTTGGTGCAATGGGTGGTTGGTTGATGTTGACAACTTCGAGAGGGCAGCGGGGTCATTGTCCCCACACCCCTTCAAGGCAGAGATGCCACATCTAAGCAGTATACTTCTGAGACTCAGTTTCCCTACCTGTTAGGTGGAGGATTAGCTTAGTAGACTCAAGTCCCTTCCTTCCTTTTATAGAACACTTTCCAAGGTCTCCTGTAGAATTTCCTGAAGGGTAGAGAGAAAGTGTTAATGTCCATTGGCCTCATATGGCTAGCCACCGTCCGAACAGGGCCGGGAATCACCATGGGTGCCCTGTAAATGTAAGGGATGTTGGCAGAAGCATGGATTCCATAGCTCATGGAGAAGAGCCCTCGATTCCAGTGTGGAGCACTGGAACCCGGAGCTTGACCAGACTGACACCTTTTTGTCCTGTGTCAGCCCAGATTGCCCCCCCCCCCCCGCTTCCCCCACCTCCTTAGAAAGCTTCTTAACAGCCTGTCCGTCCGTCAGCACTTGCCACCACCTGGAGTTCTCATGTGTGTGTACACAGCTCTCTGGTTTATCTGGCTTCTCACTACACAAGGGAATGTCCCAGTGCCCAGAACAGTGTTCCCAACACAGAGTAGGCCTCAGTGAACATTTGCTCACTAAATGTGTCATCGAAGCAGCTGCTAGAGTTTGCCGGAGGAGTTCACACACCTGCCGTTCTCCACCCAGGCCTGCAGATCTAGGTCTGGCTTAGACCTTGGGTCTTTGCAAGGCTCCCCATGATCTTAGTCTGTATTCCCCCAACCATAGCTGTACAGTGGGCACACAGATCTGTTCAGAGATTCCAGCCACAGTGGCTGTAGGCTGGGACCTGGGTGCTGGGATTTCAGCTCCTTTGTCAGTTCTGTCTGCAAAGAGGCCAGGGGGCTGGGATGAGGTATACTCTGGGCCCTCAAGTCCCACCTACATTTTACCTTTCTGCAGATGCCTTGTGACCTTATGGCATTCTTTTGTCCCACAGAGCAAACAGTTCCCTGGTGAGGTAGCCTCGCCAAACCCTATTAGGAAACTGGTATCCTGTCTGTCTCCCCCAATTAAATGGCAAAGTGCTGTCCAGGGCCCTGCTGCCCCTCTGCCCGGTGCCTCAGAAATACCGATGGCTCTGCCCCCCCCACCCCCGGCAGAGCCAGCACCTCCATTTTTCTGGCAAGACGGCTGAGCTGTGTTGGAACCTGTCTCTTCTCCCCCGATAGCACACAGTTTAAATAAGATCTTCATTTACCAGAAGTTCACACCACAGCTCATGTGTTATATGAGAAGCAGCAATCTCACGTTTGTCGGGAGAATGCTGTTCAGGGACGAGGTTGGGGTGGCGGGAGGGGTGGGGGGGAGCATCAGAGAGTATGTGAGGAAGGAGGTACTCATGGAATCCGACGGAGCTGGCAGCCAAGCCCCAGCACTGGCAGTGCCAGGCTCCTCTTGGCTCAGCGTGGGGCTGCTGGGGGAGGTGCCACGGCTCTGTGAGCTGACCTCAGGCTGCTGGAAGGCTCAGAGCCGGATGGGCACATGATGTCACCACCACTTCCGCCTGTTGGCACTCCCAGCAATGCACTGGGTCATTTACACGTCTTCGGTCTGTTAAGAAGAGACTCTGGGTGAGGATTTATTGGTTGCTTCTGCCTCCCTTAGAAGTCTTTGTTAAGAACCTAATAAGGAAGGCACTTGGTGACTATAGACAGACATAAGCCCCCACCCTGAGTCTCTCCTCTGCACATCCCCGGGCCGCAGAGAAGTGAATAAGCAAATTCTGAGTTGCAGGGTGTCCTCCAGCCAGGGTAAGGGGTGGGCAGCATGACCCTGCTTGTGCAGAAGGGGAAACTGAGGCAGTGGGAGTTTGAGCACCTTGGAGGCAAGGCTGCAGTCTTGCACCTGGATCCTCTGGGCTGACAGGCAGGTTGCTACTGCGTTTCTGAATGTGGCTGGAGTTTTCTTTTTCTCTTCCAGAGCATTGGTTTAATACAATGACACGGATGCTCTATGACCTTGAGGTAGGATGGTGCCTCAGTTTCCCCCAAAGTAAGCCAAGAACTGGCTTTGGCTGATGCTCTATGACCTTGAGGTAGGATGGTGCCTCAGTTTCCCCCCAAAGTAAACCAAGAACTGGTTTCGGCTGTCTTTCGGGAAAGCGAGGCCCTTCAACTTTTCCTTGAAGGTTTCCAAATATATGTCACACTAAGGAGATGGGGCGGGGAAGAGGGTCCTGCGGTCACCTCTCAGGGTCCGCGGTCTAGGCTGATGCACCTGTAATAAATATCGAGCTGACAGTTGTTCAGCCGCATCCCCAACCTCTGAATAAATAAAAAGCTGCTTAGAATAACAGCCCCGGAAAATGCTGGGTGTTCCTGCTTGCTCTCAGTTTCCCTTCCACTGGCCAAACCTGTTTGCCTGGATGCCCACCCACTCCTATTGTCTTCCCTCCCCCTCTGGCTCCTCAGGCCTCTGTCCATCACTTCAGCTCCAAGGGCAGCCACTGCCTGACCTGGCTTTTTGTTCATAGCTCTGTAGTTTGTCCAAGGCTCCTTCATCAGCCGCTAATCGGGGCCAGCTCTGCAGCTGACAGCCGAGGGACAGACCAGCCAGGCCCTCCTGGGGCAGAGGGTGGGGCACAGACCCGATGCCCTCTGGTTCAGTCTTCAGAAGCTTGCTGGCATTTCCCTCTGTGGCTCCGTCCCTGTGATATGAACCAGCTACTGGCCCTGGCAGAGGTCATCAGGAAGTTAAAACCAGGGCCCCCAGGTGGCCCCCAGGATGGCCCAGAGCACATGGGCCACCATTTATTTGATGTTCTGTGAATGTTGTGTATAAGCTAACTGTGCCTCCTAGCTTTCTCATTACAGGTAGTTCAGGTTCTCAGGAGCTGTTAAGGTCCCCGTGTGGAGCCATGGATTGTTAGAGCTGGAAAGCCCATTTTATAGCTAAGGATACTGAAGCCTCGGTCAGTGAGAGCTTTAGACTTCTGTTCAAAGTTCACAGTGGCAGATCCTGGGTTTGAACAGGGACAGTGCCCACACCAGAAATGTGCCTTCCACACGAGCCTGAGGTTTCGCTGAGAGTGTCCTGGGGGGGTCATAGTGTTCCTCCTGCGGCCTTCTTGGGGCTGCTGGGGAGTCCTGTATTTGTGTGGTCTTTTCTTCTAGGTCGGGGTGGGGGGGTGGGGGCACATGAGTGTCCTAGAATTTGGGTTAGAACTTGCATGGGGTTTCTAGGGTGCAGGAGCACAGCTAGCCAGGGGACCCAGCTGGTCTTGTGACTCAGACAGCCCTGCCAGGTAAGGATTGCTAGGTCTGGTTGTCCTTGGGAATCCTGGTCCCTCTCCCTTCTCGGTTGGGGGAGGTGAGAGTTTAGAGCGGGACTGGGGGGCGGGGGTAGGGCTGCGGCTCCAGGATGTGGCATCTAGTCCTTTCCGGGTAGGTTGCACTCCTCCCTGTCTGGGCCAGAAAGTCCTCTCCCCCCATGTTTGTCCCCTAGGACCCATCCTGGGGGTCCATCCTGGGTCCCCTCTGCCTTCCCAGGCTCAGCTGCAGAAGCGGCCTCCTCCAGGCCTCTTGCACCAGTGTGTTGCCTCTGACATTCCGCTCCAGCAGATAAGGATCCTGTCTGGCGCCTGGGTGCATTTCTCCTCCTCCTTTCCAAATCTGTCCCCTGATTATCTGCAGACAGCCCCTCTCCAGGGGGCCACCAGGGACTGGGCTGAGAGCTCAGAGCGAGATCAGCGGTGGAACCAGTTAACAGCCACCACCATCCTCCCCCCTCCTCCCAGCCCCTCACCCATCTCTGTCTTTGCTAAGCTCCACAGGGGGTTTAGCCCCAAGCTAAGGACTGGTTTCCTAAGGGTAGGACTGACTAGCTCTCGCCGAGAGAAGCAAGTGTGGTAAACTGGAGGCTGGGCTAGAATTGGCCAAGATGGGGACTGAGGGTGGAGTCACTTCTGTGGTCCAGCACGCCTCAGCCCTAGGCCTGGAGAGTGCCCAGAGGGGATGTGGTAGAGATTGCAGCCAGCCAGCCAGACAATCCACATCCTGTGGGAGCAGCTGGCCTGGGAAGGGCTCTGGACACTTTGGGACGGAGAAAGGGAGTGCCAGAGAGCTCCCAGAGCCCAGCAAGAGACTCTGGGGAGTGGTCTCCCTGGCTTCTGGCTCTCCCAGCCTTTGAACCCCATCCCCTGCCTCCAGAGCTTCTGGCTTCACAGGCAGTCTACCCAGAGGATGGCCCATTCAGCCCCAGAAGGGATCACCAAACCCTGTGGCGAGCCAGCAAGTCTGGTCTGCTCTTTTCCAGGAACCGCATCCCAAGCCCTGCCTCACTGGGAGGTGGGAGCCCTGTGTTCTGGCTCACCGGCTTTCTTTGTCAGTTACAACCTCTGTGATTTTGGGGGCAAGTTCCTTTTGGTCTGTGGATCTCCTATTTCTGCCCTTAACTGAGGGTGTCCTCTGGTAGGAGCAGGAGGGAACAGGCCCCACTTTTCCTGACTCTTCTCATCTTCTCAGCGTGCTTAGAAGGGACACCCGTAATTATGAAGCCAGCCCATGATACAGCTCAGGCCAGGAACCCCCAGTACAGGGCAGAGCCTATGAAGAGCAAACAAAAGGCCTTCTTCTCACCTAGCACTCTCTGCCTGTGCAGGCTTTCCCAAGACTCCGTACCTTCCCCGCCCCCAACCTCCCCGCTAGCCCCTCCCCAGCCTCTAAAACCCCCGCTGGGGAGGCAGGGAAGGAAAGCTCAGCGAGATCATCTTTATAGCTTCCTGGACCTGGAGGCCCTGAAGGCTGAGAATCTGGCGGTCTTGGTTG
>NW_022196909.1:11116546-11122085 GCF_008632895.1 Mastomys coucha
CAGCTCGTAAATTTACAGTCTAGGGTCAGGAGGAACGGTCCTTATGTTATCAGCAGGGCCTTAAGTTATCAGTGAAGTGCCTCTTGGAGCTTCTGGGAGCCGGGTCTCACACTCCACCTTGACTAACCCAGACAGGCTCTTCTTCACTGTGCACTCTGAGTCTCCCAGCCCCCATTCCTCAGTGAACATCTCAGTAGGATATACTTTGCCTTCTGCGCAAGGAAGACCCACCGCCTCCTTTGAGGGGATGAATGAGGGGGTTCAGGTTCAGGGGTCTCTGGAGTTTGAGGCTCTAAAAGACCTCGAGGGCTCTCTGTGTTCGTAACGGTAGTGAGAAAAAGAGTTCATCTATAGCCAGGTGGCGGCATGCCTTTAATCCCAGCACTTGGAAGGCTGAAGCAGGGGGATCTCTTGAGTTCAAAGCAAGCCTGGTCTACAGAGCAAGTTCCAGGACAGCCAGGGCTACACAGAGAAACCCTGTCTCAGAGAGAAAGAGAGGAAGAAAGTGTCCGTGTGGGTGGAGCTCACGTTGTACAGCGCGGGAGTCGGGGTCCTTATGGATGGATGAAGCCTTAGGGAGGTGGGGGAGGGATAGCTCAATGTGGGTGGGGCTCCAGGACTATGAAAGTTAGGGGACGGTGGGGGCTGGTTAGGGGCCTGCCCCAGTGAGGGAAGGTTAAGAGCCCTGTGTGGGATAAACAGTAAAAGGCCACATAGCCAGGACTTGGTCCCTTTGGGTGTGAGCAGAGGCCATCTTGGGACCACCAAAGGCCCCTCTTTATTGTCACAAGCTGTGATTACTGATTAGCTTCAAGTCGCTGCACCAACCCCTTAGTCCTTAGGAAAAGCTACTGAACCTATCTGAGCCTCATTGTCAATGACAAAACCGAATCCATAGCATCCGGTCTGTCATATAACATTGCCACAAAGTTCAGAGAGCCCTCTGGCTTGTTTGCTCTTACTGGACCCTGGATCTCAAACTCGCTCTTCCTGATCCCATCCTCTGCTCTCTGGTCTGTAAAATGGGTAGATGAGTCCTAAGGTGGATGGAAGTAAATTCGCCAAAGGTCCTTAGCAAAGACCCCGGCGTGTTCTTAGCACCAGTTAGTGGAAGGGTCACTGCCTCCACAGGTGTGTTTATACATCCTGACTAAGCGGTGTGCAGTGAGGTTGGACTGGAAGCCTCCTGACTCTACTCTCAGACTAGCGACCCCTGTCTGGTCAATGGTGTGTGCTGGTCCGCCAATACTTGAGTTTATTTTTAGCTGTGACCAGCCAGAGGGTCTGGAGTGGGGGTGGGGCAGTGGGAACAGGCTGTAACCTGAGCTGGGAGAAAGAAGTGAAGAGTCTGGGGTGAGGTTCCCCACTGCAAGGGACCTGGCCCTTCCCTGTCTTCCCACAGGCATAGGGACAGTGAAGGCAGTGCTTCATTAACTTCTCCATAAACAACTACGGTCCTTGATTTACCCCCACCCCCACCCCAAATAGGAATCCGGGCATCTGAATAAATAGGAGTGTGGAAGCAGGAAAGCCAGTGGGCTGCAGACCCTATGGGAGACTCCCTTCCTCTTAGGGACCCCAGCCTTTCCATGAGGTGGAGAGCCAGGCAAACTCCACCAAACCTTCCATGGCTCTCACAGGGCTGCCTGGGGATGGGGACACATAGACGGTCTGGGTATATCCCTGACCAGACCTGCCATCATTACGGGCAGGCTTCTGTCTCTCTCCCCTCGGAGCTGAATATCCTACCACCTCAGCTCCTTGTTGCCCACTGGGCTCACGGCAGCTTTATTTTATTTATTTATTTTGTTTGTTTGTTTGTTTTTTTCCAGACAAGGTTTCTCTGTGTAGCCCTGGCTGTCCTGGAACTCACTTTGTAGACCAGGCTGGCCTCGAACTCAGAAATCCGCCTGCTTCTGCCTCCCAAGTGCTGGGATTAAAGGCGTGCACCACCACTGCCCCGCTCATGGCAGCTTCTTTAGCCTTTCTTCCTGGATGTTCAGGCTCTGCCATGCCTCTTCCCAGGCTTTGGAGGGGGAGTGTCTGGACCTCCTCAGGAAAGAGTTGCAAACCAGGCTAGCAGCCTCCCTGCTCCTCTCTCATCCGTGAGCTGTGAGCTGTCCGGATGGAGGGAGAGCAAGACCAGGTTTAAGGGGCTCTCTGGAAGCCATCCTCAGCATCCCCTCTCCCGCCAGGCTACTTGTAACCTAGAGAAGGCTGACCGCTCTCCTTCTTCCCCAGTACATTCCTGGAAGCTGGCTGATGGGTAACAGGCAGCTCTTAGAACTGTGGCTGGATTTCAGGGGAAAGCATTTCCCATACAAAAATCTGTACGAGACAGCGGATCCACCAGTTAGAGCCAGGTTACCCAGAAGAGGCTCCTCTAAGCCTAGGAACCAGCATGGTAATGAAGGAGATGAACGGGGTGGGTCTGGTGCATCAAGTCTGAGCAGTTATGGGCGCCCCATGTAGGTCCCTGGCCGGTCCCTTCACCTCATAGGCAAGAGGGCCTGCGAGTTCATTCCTTGACAGTGCAAGAAGAGCAAGATTCCCTGGGGGTGGGTGTGGTAGCTGGTACCAGATGGCTCTGAGTGACTGCAAGCTAGGTTCTTTGGGTCATTTTCCTGAATTTCTGTTCTCTGGTCTCCGTTTGATGAAGTGTAGGTCCTAGGGAGCTTGAGATTTTTGTGAAAGACCCAGGTTCGATTCTCAGCAACTACCAGGAGGCTCACCACCTCTTCGGACACCAAGCACGCATGTGGTGCACAGAGTCATATGCAGACAAAACACTCACACAGAATGCTGCTGCTGCTGCTGCTGCTGCTGCTGCTGCTGCTGTTGATGCTGCTGCTGCTTTCTTTAGAAAAGTGTAGGTCTGGGCTGGATGCTCCATATAGCCGTATGTGTGTAAGCCACTGGGCCTGTCCGCTGAAGACTGCTAGTCCATGGGAGGACTGGCCTTGAGCTTAGGTGAAAACAGTGACAGTAAAGGGGGCTTGAGGCAAGTGAGAGCAGGGAGTGGCGGGTTCTGCCCTTCCTTGCCCAACCCTGTACCTCTGGGGTTTCCTCGGAAGCTCTGCTTACAGCAGTAGCCCTAGGGATCACGAGCCATAGGCATGATCATGTCCACCAAGGACATGTGGATTCCTCACCCAAGCCATCTCCTGTTTCTCTAGTAAAGAGTCCTTCAGACTCCTTGAAGAAAGGCCGGTCTCAGAGGAAGCCCAGCCATGAAGGTTAGTACCATGGCCTGCCTGTGGTAGGCCCAAGCTGTGGCATGGGAGTCAATGGGTCAGGAAGGTGTGAGAGGTGAGGCCTCGTAGATCTAGTCTCCTCTCGCCCTTTCTGTACCCTTTAGACTTTGGCCTCTCGCAGACACGTGCGGTGACTTCTTTTTGTTTTTGTTTTTGTGTTTGTTTGTTTGAGACAAGGTGTCTCTGTTAGTCCAGGCTAGCCTCGAACTCACAGAGATCCGTTTGCCTCTGACTCCAGAGTCCTGGGATTAAAGATGTATGACACCATGCAGTGACCTCTGAATGCTTACTTCTGAGGCCAGAGTATGACAGCCCTCTTGTACCCACCAGGACCTCACTTCTTCTCAGCCTGGTGTCTTAGAGACTAGGGTAGGAGGGAAAGAAAGAGATGTGCCTTCTTGCTGTTCCCAGGCCTCTACTTGTGGTGTAAGCAGAGTCTCCAGTATGTAGGCCCAGGGACCAAGAAGGTGGAAGGAAGGTGGCTTTTATGAGGATTCCAAGCCCATAGGGCAGGTTTGGATGACCCTCTCTGAAGCTAGCCGCCTGAAGCTGTAAGTTTTGTGGGACTGTTTAATTTTAGACCCGGTGCGTCTCTGAGCCCATCCAAAGGCTTCCTGTGTGCCAGGACCTGCTCTGAGCACTCCGCCTGTATGGAAGCAGAAACTAGGTTCTCATATACTCTAAGATCTTGTGTAGCTAGGATGCTCTTCCATTGGAGGACAGGTGGTCCAAACAGGTCCAAGGAACCCAGAGGGTCACCTAAGCCAAGGCAGTCTCTGGAGGGACGATGAGTCCCCTGTAGGTCCTACACAAGCCCCACCTGTTGCAGAGGCTTTGAAAGCCTTAGCTATGGAGTGCGTTCTCCCATGCAGCTTGACCCTGTGGGTCTGAGAGTCGCCAGCGTTTGCGTAGTGGAACCCAGTATTGTATCTGGTAGGGTGAGGGCATGGAGGCGGAGGTGTGTGCCTGCCTGTCAAGCTTCTCTCCTGTGCAAGGATGGTCTGGACTTGAACTTCCCTGGTCAGAAAAACAGCAGGTCATCTTAGCCTGACCCATCCCTAGGAGATCTCTAAATCACAAGATCATAGAGCTGCTGGGGAACCCCCTGTTGGCTAGCAGTCCAGGGGGAGTTCTGTGTGTTCAGTGCCACCCAGGGTCGCAGGATCACAGTGGTGCCTCTGGGCTATGAACGAGGTAGGGCGAGGCCAAGTTTGGAGTGATTTCAGACTCCTGAGTTAGGCCGCTGTGCCCTTTACCCACAGCACTTTAAAGAGATGAACATTCGCCCGGTGGTGGTGAAGGACTTGCGCGCTTGCTGGCTGGCAGCTCAGAAGCTGTAACAGGCCCTCCTGTCTGTGCTTGGCTGAGGCGCAAGGCCCTTCTTAACTAGCTAATGTAGTAACCCCGATAGAGTAGTGGGGGGGGGGGGGGGGGGGGCTTTGCTTTCCAGACCAGGTAATAAAATAGGCTTAAGCTGCTATACACCTCGTGTCACCAGCGTGTGACAGTCTCATCTGTGTCAGCTGAGGAAACACTTCAGAGTCCTACAGGCTGGTTCTGCCCAGAGGAAGCCCATGCAGAAAGAGTAGGGGTTGAGCTGAAGGTAGGCAGCACCTGCTGGGGACCACAACTACCCAGCAGGACTTTCTTCTCCTGAGAGGGAAGAGAGGGGCCCAGCCGCTGTCCTTTGCCCTCTGAGACAGGGCAGTATGGGCGGACACAGCTCACGGCAGCTCTTTGCAGCTGGAAGATGGTGGCGCTGGGGTTCAGGCTCTTGTATGGGGCTGTCCCCTGCTAGACCATTGAGTTTCCTCAGAGGGGTTGGAGCTGTGTCCCAGCAGACCAGAAACATCCTCTGCCTCACGTGCTACACCTCTTCTCTGGACCCCTGGGTCTCGTTGTGGGGGTTAGTGACATTCAGAGTCTCTCAGGTACAGGAAATATCTCACCACACCGCTATGCAGATACCTCGGCACACAGGAATGGAGCAGGGTGCCCAGTGTAGAGTGGGGAGGCTGTCTCTAGTCTCCATAGACCAGGGTGGCTTTCCACTCTGGGGCATCTCAAGTATATGGCACCATCCTGTTCCTGGATGCTGAGGTCTGGACCTAACCTCAGGATGTTCTCGTGCGTCAGCTGGTATTACCGAAGGCGGCGACAGATCCAGGGGGGGGCCTGAAGACCTATCCTGCCTAGGTCTCCCCTGCTTAGAACAGAACAGGGTAGTCCTAGCTCTCCTGTCCCCTTCCAGGCTTTGTGCTTCCCTTTTCTGCTTTCCTAGACTA
>NW_022196909.1:11122179-11123680 GCF_008632895.1 Mastomys coucha
GATCAGGTCAAGTCCTAACAGCAGCCTCCCGGAGAGGAGGGAGGAGGGTATAGGATGCTGTGCACAGGTGTCTGCTTGTGTAGCTCCTCCCGCGTGCCACGAGCCGGGACTGTCCCCACATGCTTGTGTGCATGCTCCCGTGCGTGCGATCTGTCTTCCACGCTGGGCCCACAGACTTGGCGTGCTGGCACGGCAGTGTGTAACTCTGGGTGACCACCGCACACAGACGTCCGGCTCCTGCCAGCCCCTCCCTGGCCAGCTTCCCACCACTTCCCTCTTCTCCAGCAGCCAGATGTCTCCCAGATGTTCCTTGCTTCCTGCTTGGCTCCGTGCGATGGATGTGCGTGTTTATTTTGGGTAGCCCACTAAATAATAACCATTTAAAGAAAAGCTTTTCATAACCCCGTTCCCACGAGGAGTCAGAGTTCAGGAAATAATCCTAACTCTATTCACTATTGTCCTTGGGCTCCTTTCTCACCGACCTCCCTTCCCCCCACCCTTGGGGACTGCTTTTTGAAAGGAGTTCTTTTTATACCACATGGTGTGTATATGCTGTCAGGACACTAGCTCTCTGGGAAGCTCGTGCTTGGGAAAGTGGAGGGAAGCTGGGGTTCAGTTGGGACCTCCTTAGAGTGTGTCTCTGTCGTTGTCACCTGGAAGCTTGTTCACAGCGTGAAGTCCCAGGGCTATCCAAACTCAAGCCAGAAGTTCTCAGATGTTGCTACATCCCTTCACGCTCAGAGATCAGCTCTGCCTTGGGGATGGAACCTGGAGCCCAGTGGAACCGAGTCCTGCATCATCAGCCTGGGCGTAGGCAGATCCCAAGGACACAGAAGCTTGGGGACTTGAGTTGTCCTTCTGGGTGGTCTGGAGACAGCTTTAGCTCCCTCTGATGCTGATGAGAGATGAGATGGGCGTATTGGGCATGTGTATCCAGAGCTAATACCTTCCTAGCCTTGATCAAGATAGCAGGCTGGGTACCATACCAGCCTGGCCACAAAACCTGATAAAGAAGATCTGGGCTCTTCTAGTCATCTACCCACCCCCGGCTGTACTCTGAGGAAACGCGCTCTCCCTCCCTCTCCCTCTCCCTCTCCCTCCCCCCCCCCTCTCTCTCAAGCAAGAGGACCTTGGCTCTGTAGGGATGCCATGGAGTTGTATTCTGTCCCTGTGTGGCCTGGATGGTGGCCTTGTCTCCTATTAATAGAACAAATAATAATACAGCCTCTAGGGTTGTTCTGTAAATGATCTGATGTCCTGTGCATGCCTGGGGCTCACCCCCTGGCTCTCGGTGACTGGTGCAGCTGGCTTGGGTGGAGATAGCAAGGATGGATCCAGGTTTGACACCACCTCCTCCCCCCACCCCACCCCCGCAAGAGCTGATAGCCTGACTGGGGGAACCAGACTGGTACCTGTGAAAAGTTAGGCAAAAACCAGAGTCTGAGCTGTGATGACGATGTGCACCTGTAATCCCAGCCGTTGGGAGACGGATGCAGGAGGA
>NW_022196909.1:11123690-11129856 GCF_008632895.1 Mastomys coucha
AACAGAGAGCAGGGTATTATGACTTGGGGGCTTGGAAATAGAAGGGTGCTCTGTGCCCTGCAGAGGGGAATAAGGGGGTATGGAGAGGTCCCAGCTAGCCCCGGCAGGCCCCAGGGAAGAGTACCAGTGAGACTCCCGAGGAGCAGGGTGGGTGGCTTGGTGGCTGTCTGACTCTGGCGGGTGGGTTCAGAGGAGGGGGAGGGTCTATGCTGGAATCTCCCCTGCTGGGTTATCAGGAGAGGCAGAATGTGCTGTAGGAACCCTCTGCACTCAGGAGCAGCTAACTCACGTACACACACTGTTGATCAGGAACCACTGGGTGTGACGGTCATCAGGGGAGGAGTGAAGCTATGTGGATACATGAGTGAGTGCCGGCCATCCTGTCAGAACAAGCACCATTTTGACCCCACCCTGTCCCTCTTGGGCCATGGAGCCATAGCAGTATCCAAGGTGGCATGAGCTTGGGTTAGACCCACAGGGGAGCAGTGAGCATTCAGCAGCTTGCCTCTGGCCCAAGACATCGCCATTCCCTTGCCCATCCCCCATCTGGCCAGGGACCTGCCTGGTCCTGCCTCTGCTGCTCCAAGAGCACCCGGCGCCAGCAATGTCTGGGCTGAGCCTTTGCTTAGAATCCAGCCGTAAACCCAGTGTGAGCGTCCTCAGCCTTGACTGTCCACCAGCGGTATGTCCAGTCCCAGAAAGCTGGTCGTTGGACGGTGATTGAGCTCCAGCCATTTGGCAGAAGTTCCGGGAGACAAGCAGGGTAGTTAAGGGACACCCCTTGCCCCATGGCCGTAAAGTCACAGAGATGATGGGAGGGAGCGCCAAAGAGGAAACACCCTAGACACTGGGAATGGTGATCTGGGGTGGCTGGAGTGGCGTGACACCACAGGAGCTGAATGAGCAAGGGGGCACTCTCTGAGAAGAGTTCTCTGCTAGTGTGTGAGCCAGAGGGGTAAGGTGTTAACAGCCCTGGCTCACGTCCTTCTCACCGAGTGGGTATTGCGATGGATGGCCTCGCCTTGTGCAGTCCCAAGGACTCTCTGTGCTCTACTTGGCATTTTCCCCCCACCCACGTCCACACTGACTTAGGGAGTTGAGTGTAGGCTTTTCCAGTCTTTGCGCCCTTGAGTCCTGGTTAGGGCATGTGTAGTGAATGGCTTGATCCCCAGACTGGAAGCTCTCATACTTCTTACAGAGCTGGTTCAGGGAAAATCCCTCCCTCTCACCTAGGTGTACCTGGGATGCAGGGCGCCAGTGAAGGATGGCTCCCCAGTGACTTGGAGGTCTTATTGTATGTGCTGGCCCATCTCAAGCTTTCAGGGAAAGGATGGGGAACCTTAATGCGTTGCCAGCCACCCCAGCTCTAGTTCTCCAATCCTGGGGTAGGGGTCATCCTGAGGCCTCCCCAGATCCTGCCTCCAAGGGGCCCGAAGAACTCTGTGCACACCCCTGCCCACAACATCCCTAGGGGACACAGTCTTGTCTCTGGCCCAGAGGTGGTGCTTACCCAAGCAGGAATGTTCTCCTGGGAGGCTACATGGCCAGGAGGAAAGCTTTGCAGACAAAGCTGGGAGGAGTCCCAGAACAGACAGCTGGAAGCTGGGGAGAGGAACGGAGGAGGGGCACCTTTCCTGTTCCCCCTGAGCTGGCATTTTTTTTCCCCCTCTGGGTGTTAAACTCAGCTCTTCCTCCCTTTTCTCCTATTCCTGAATACCTGCTAAATAATTTAAATTTGGGGGCCTAAAGGGCTTCAATTAGCCTTTAATTTACATTAGTAATTTATGCATCAGGCAGAATGGACACGCGGTTCATGTAACAGCCCCCAGTAGACCCGTGGAGATCCGCTGAGCTCCACGGTCCCACGGATCTCAGCATTTTTTCTCTGCAGCCCAAGGTCTTTTGTTTTAAAAGTGACTCCCTTGCATGCATATTGACCGGAGCCGGAGCCGAAGCCAGAGCTGGTGGCTCTCTCCCACCCACCGGCGCAGAGGGAGGTTGGTTGTCTGTGATCACCGGGAATGCCGGCTCACAGGCTCATACTCAGTGCAGGCAGACATACAGAGACGAGGGTTTCAGAGTCCATCCTGGCATATGCGTACCCCACAGAAAGACGTAAATGCTCACCCCATCATACCACTTGCACATGTGTACCTGTGTGCCACTCCTCGGTGTTACTGAAGGTGACGAACACACACACACACACACACACACACACACACACACGCGCACACACACACACACACACACACACACACACACACACACACACACGCACACACACACTTGTCCTCGGCACCTGTTGTCCCAACCTTACCACTTCTGATAGAGGCCACTGGGCCTCTGGGGGTGGGGGGTTATTCATTCACATGAGCTATTCTGTGGCCTTGGCATCCGGTCCCTCCTTGTGTAACTCTGCATGGGTACCTGACCCTAAGACCATGAATATAGGCAGGTGGCCACAGGTCCAGCTTGCTTGTTCGGCATGGGCTGTCACCACAGGTGAGCTCCACCTAGGTTTCTCGGGCATGCTGCCAGCTTGGGCCTTGGCCCAGCCTAAGCTCTCTTGCCCTGACATAACAGTGCTGTCAAGGGGACCACATTTGGGATCATTGGTTCTTGGCTGCCTCCCGAATCCTGGCCCGGCTTCCCCTGCAGCAGCTTGGGCCCTTGACTTTCCAGGGTTGAGGACAGAGAGCGATGACCTCACGCGAGCTTGTTTGAACTTGGATGAGGTGCTTCCCTGGCCTCTTAGGCAGGTACCCTGGTTCCATACTCTCTGGGCAAGGCCCCTGGATCTGGAGCTGTCGCCCTGAAGTTACTTCCCGGCTGTTTTCCTATTCTCAGAAGAGCCTCTCGCAGGATCTGTGACTCCTCCTGCCTCCCTCGCAGCCAACAAGGAGCATGAAGGCCTGTAGTGAGTGGGCAGAGCAGTCATCTGTGGAGTGGGTAGTCCACTTTACAGAGTTAGGGAACTTGGGATGAATCTCCCCTTGGACCCCAGCGCACACGGAGCTTGGTCCTGCTGCATTCCAACATAGCCTGGTACAAAGTGGGGCGGTGGTGCCTCCAGGTGCCCATTTCCCTATCCTCTGGGGTATCTGTGGTGGTGCCAGACAGCCCCCCAACTCTAGGTGTGGAAGCCCAGAGTTGACCCTGCTGAGTGTGAGCCAGCAGCTTGCTAAAGGCCTCTTACCATACCGGAGCATCAGCCCCTGTTCTTTAGGATGCCCTTCGTGAGGCGATACCAGCAGGGCAGACATCAGAGCCCTTCCCCTCCGACCTTCAGGAATGACCCTGATACTTGACCCAAACAGTATCTCCTTCCTTGGCTGCTGCATGCTCTAGGCCTCCTGGGAGGCCTTAACTGTTGCTCCCCCCTCCCAAAAAAAAAACCTCTGTGCCTTCTCTCCCATTCCTGAGTGGAACATCTGAGTGGTTCCTGGAGTCCCAACCCTAGTTCCTGTCCCTGATCCCCAGCCTCCCTGGATTCAAGCATCCTGTGCCTTCAGCCCAAGAGTAAATAAATAAAGGTGACCTAAAAGGCTCATGCCAGAAAGCCTGAGGCTGGTCTGGTGTGTTGAGCTGAGAGTTCTAGAGGCACATGTGAAACTGCTTGCCAAGGTCAGCATCGTTTAGTGATGTCTGCTTTGAGGTTAGGGACGCAGTAATACTCATGCTGTCCTAGAGCCAGGAGCAAGTTACAACATCTTGTTACCTCTCTATAGTGGTTCCTACGGGGTTCTCCCCTGGCTGCTTGTAAAGTGGAGGAGTCGCACATCGCACAGGACCTATGTGACACTACTTATGGTGGGTAGCAGTAATTTGCCAGCGCCACACCAGGAGGCAGGTCTCCAGACACACCTGTTGGGCATTGTCAGAGTCATCCTCAGAATGAGGGGCTGTCTGGATCACATGGGTTGGTTGATAGAGGAAGACCCATCTTAATTGTGAGTGGGACCATTCCCTGGCCAAGGAGACCGTGGGTTGGTTTAGCATCTGAAAGGGCAAGCTAGGCGCCCTCATCTTATTCATTGCCTGCTTCTGGTTGTGGGTGTGGCATGGTGGAGTAGGGGATAGGGTAGGACGGGGACCTCAGAGGACTTCTGAGTGTCACCTCCCTCGGTATCCTGTTCAGCTCTTTGTTCTTATGTCTCTGAGACAGGGTCTTAACATCCCAAGCTGATCTCGAACTTCTCACCTTCCTGCCTCTATCCCCCCTAGTGCCGGGATGACGGTCTGTAACTACCACCCCACCCCAGGTTATGGGATACTGGGGATTGAACCCCAGGACTAGAAGTGTGCAAAGCAAGTACTCTATCAGCTAGCTACAGCCCGCTCGGCCTGTACTCCCTGTTTCTGGCGCCCACTCAACTTGCTGCAGACTCCTTGGGACAGTCTAAAGCCTGGCTCACCCTGGCTGGAGTGTGGGACGTGGCATGCCACTCCTGCCAAAGCTCTCCTGCCCCTTTCACCAAAACCTGGTCACAGCTGCACTAGCTGCCCTAAGCTGGTGACCCCACAGCAGCGCAGGTACCTGTGTCCACCTTCTCCAGAGTCTGATGCTCTGCCCTCCCTCTGACACCATGCCCCAGAGATCCTGATGCAAAGAGCTGTAAGAGCAGCTCCCCAGGAATGAAGCTTTCTTTCCACCTCCTCCCCTTCCATGGCCCAGGAAGTCCTTGCAACGGGCCCAAGGACTCTGGTTGGTACAGACTGGTGTCACCGTTCTCCATCTTTGCCTGTGGCCTAAGCTAAGGTGGCCGTGGGTGTGTGTGTGGGTGTGTGTACGTGTGTGCATATGCTGTGTCCAAGTGGTTCCAGGACAACCCAGGGCCTCACTTCCAACTCCCAGGGGCCCCACCAAGCTCCCTGGCACCTGGCTGAAAGCATTTCCAGGGTGCCAGAGTTACTGTTTTCCCCAGAGGCTGCCCAGGGGCAGAGCACTGGAACAGCTGGGTAGATCGCAAGTGTGGGTGCTTCCCTGGTTACCCCCACAGCCAGGGTGGGACACGGTGGCAGAAGCCAGGAAGTTATCCCTGTTGTCTCATCCGTGGTGTCTCCCAGGAAATTTTCAGGAAGCACCTGCCCAAAGCAGGGATTACAGTAGGGACCCACTCCCAGCTGTCTGTCTGTCTGTCTGTCTGTCGTCTTCCTGCTGTCACGCACGGCCGCTCCAGATCCACACGTCCTGGCAGTGCAGTCCCCAGTCCCCCTCGTTCACCACATAGGGAGACTGATGCTGAGAGAGGACAGTGATTTGCCCAAGGTCGTACGGTCAGTTAATCATATCTCTGGGACTGGGCTCCAAAGTGTGAGTCTTGGTTCAGTGCTCTCTCCCCTGTAGCAGGTGGCTATGCAAGTTGATGTAAATTTTATGCAAATTAGACGGATTCCTTACTTACCAGCACCTGGGGAGTAGGGTGTCGTGGCCCTGATGGAGAAGAGGGGTGTTGGAGGGGATTTCCTCTTTCACAGATTATCAGCCCTCACAAGGGCTGGGAAGACCTGGGTCCCAACAGTCTGCCGCTGATCAGGGAGGACAGCTAGGTAGCATGTCCTGCTGTTGCCGGGATTATGGGGTCAACAATGCCAGGAAATAGTCAAAGGAAACCTCTGGGATGGGCCCCTGGAGTCTCCTCAATGGCGTGGGCCCAGCTGGGGGAGATTTTTCTCACGGGTCCTCAGACCCCCGGGTCCCCATTAAATGAGCCGACCTGAATGAAGGGGAGATTTATTTCCTGGCTTTGGAGTGAGCTCTGTTCCTTGCCCCCTCACTTTCCTCCTAGCCAGAGAACAATGAGGGTCCCCAGAGATCCTTTTCCTGTGGGAACAGGTGCAGCCCCTGATGGATAGCTGCAGCCCCTGAGCTCCTGCCCCCCAGAGCTGCCCAGAGTGCCACTTAACAGGGGAAGCTCGCATCCCTGGGTCCTTTGAAACAACTCCAGGCTCTACCCTCACAAGTTATCTGGGAGTCCACGAAGAGGTTTATTTGACTTGTTTGTTTACCTTGTCCGGATAAGTGCAGCCGCATCCCTCCTCCCCCTTCCAAAACAACAACAACAAAAAAGTTCTGAGAAACACTCGTAATCCTACCTAGACCTGACTCCTCCTTGCCTGCTAGTACATTTCCTCTCAGGCACATGCCCGGGTTTGTTTTATGGTT
>NW_022196909.1:11129986-11130168 GCF_008632895.1 Mastomys coucha
CCCCCCCCCCCCGACCGTCCTTGAATAACTGCGCAGACTTCTTAGCTCTCTTACTGTCCTACCTGAGCGCACGCAGTTCGAATCGCAGGCCTTTCTTATACTGCCAGAAGGGGCATCTCACTCTGGTTAAGTAATGCTGTGGCATCTCTGTGGTCACAGCTAGCAGTGTCCCCCCCCCCCCC
>NW_022196909.1:11130199-11149075 GCF_008632895.1 Mastomys coucha
CCCCCCCCCCCCCAGGAGAGTTTCCCAGAGGTGGAGCTGCAGGTGGAAAGCCGTGCCCTGTTTTGTACGCCCCATTGGGCTGCTTTGTGGATTTGGGGTCAGAGTCACCTCCCAACTTCATTCTCCCGTAGTCCCAGAGGATGGGAACAGAAATGGCGGGATCTTTCATCCATCACCGTGCCTCACCAACCGGGGGAGGCGTTGGGGGAGGGGGAGGACTCTCACTTGCAGAACTCCTAGAAGCACCGGCCTCACTGAGCAGGCCACTCCTCGTTGCTAATTAGCGCCATCCATCTACAGTCAGATCTGGACCAAGCGGAAGCCCTTTTAAGTAATTTGCTCTCTTAATATCACCCCTGTGATCTCCTTTAATTTCCTCAACCAAACTTTGTTCACGGAGGAAACCAGAGGCTCGGCAGCACCCAGCTAAGCTTTAGCAGGCTGCTTCTCACCCTTCCCGACTCGATGTGGGCTCGACTTCCAGAAGATCTGCTGAGCTTTCCTTCACTCCTGGCACCCTGCACCCCAAACCAAAAGTGCTAACCATTGCATGCTACAAAGGGGGAGGTGCAGCGTGCAAGTGGTAGCTGTAAATAGAGAAGGACTACACACTCTTTGATGTGAACACCCACATTTCCCGGGTCGCATTCTTTCCGAGGGCCCCCGAGGCAGAGTTAGGTTTTTGTTCCGCGAGCTTGCTGTAAAATCATGTTCAGGGCTCAATGACCTGATCTCTTCCCAACCTTGGCCCTTCCGTCTGGATAGCCAGGTGTCACTGTGAAGAAAGTTGAACTGTTACTGTCATAAAGGCTTACTCAGAAGGGACTAGGTGAGTCTTATATGCCTGCCGCACCTGCTCAGCTTCTGGTCCCTTCTCTGAGCCACATGCAGCCCAGCCACGGCTCCTTCAGGAAGGGGAGGCGCTGCGGAGCCAGCAGCCTTGGTGGTGGTGGTGAGAGAGTCTCGTGATTTATGGCCACCTTATCCTCCTGTGCCCCGCCTGCAACTGGTGTATTTCCTGCCTAATGGAAGCTCACACAGAGGGAAATAACTCTGCCAGGAATGGATCGAGTGACAGGGCGGCCGCCACAGGTGAAGAGCAGGATGGGAACATAGGGGATGGGTGCGTAGAGGATGCAGACGGAGGCCTGAGCCAGAGACAAGGGGTGCCTGTGTGGAGGTTGGTCTTGCCTGGCATTCCTCAGACCAGCTTGCTCAGGCACCCAGTGGGGATTCAAGAGGTGAACTCGACTTGAGGTTCCCCAGATGCTCAGCGGCAACCCAGCCTCTGTGTCTAAGTGAGCTTTGGTGATCATTGACTGACTATCTTAAGTGTCTCATCTGACCCTTCATTGATGGAAGGAAAAGCAAGGCCGGAAGAGGGTCAGGACTTCCGCAAAGTCACACACTCCTGAGCTGAGTCCAGAGCCCAGGCCACTGCCTCTCTTTGCTGACTTGCAGGAGCGCAGTCCAGCCAGCTTAGAGTCAGGGAGCGGAGAAGATAAACTTGGAGAAGCCAAGAGGACGTTGGACAGCTGTGCAGGGAATGTCCAGGAAGATCAAGGGTGACAAGGACTGAGGGGGGTTAGGAAGGGCCGGGCCAGTACCGGGATAGTTGAGGAGGACACTGGACCCACAACCAAGTGGGTCCTTTGGTAGCTGGAGCATCCCATGGTTTCTCTGTCAGGCACTGAGGAGCAAGCAGGAAGGGACTGTACCCCAGATACCACCACGTGCCAGTCCTCTGAGGTGGACGTTGAAGCCTGATTCCCACCCAGGTATCCCATAGCTCAGTGTGTCTTCCCACTCAACTTCTGCTACGCTTCTGCCCACCCCACCCTCACCCGCTGAGTGGAATAATGCTATTACGTCATGGGAAAGGTAGGAGGCTGGGGCTGAGCTCTCTAAGCCTCCGGGAACGAATGATGACCACGGTTCAGATTCTAAGATCCGGCTATGTTCTCGGCCTCCTCCCCCTGAAGGCCTCAGAACCAGTCACCTAGGTGGCCAGTGCCCGCATGCTGGATCCCACTGAGAAGTGGGCAGCACCCGGGGATCACCTGCCTAGGCTCTGGTGTCCCTTCTCCTTGGCATCCCAGTGCTGGGCGGCGAGCTCCCTCCTCATGCCAGGTGCTCCTCGGAGGTGTGTGTGGGTTGGGAAGGTGTTGCTTCTGGCCAGGAGCCCAACAGCCACCTGGGAGCTGACAACTCGTGTGCCTGTTGCAAGGCTGAGAGGTGACTGTGGCCAGGTGTGCGGAGAACGCTGCCAAGTCACCTGGTCTCAGGGGTTCCCACAAACACAGAGTGCCTGCTCTGCATGTGGGCCTTGCTGATGGAGGTGTGCCCACTCCACAGCCAGGAAAATAAAGGCCAGGGACCTAGATGGAATGTCCGTCCAGCTGGTAATACCTTGTGTGAGTGGCTTTCTTATCTTTCTGTCTAGGGACTTACAGGGGAGGAATAAGGCTCAGAGAGACCAAGTCACTCACATACAATCTCACGGTTGTTGAAGCCCAGTTCCTGTCCTGTGGGTTATTGGTTCTTTTTTACTAAGAGCAATGCCCCCTGAGTGTCTGGTGAGGTAGGAATCCCAGAGCCAGGTCTGGGGAGGCTGGAGGCATCCACACTAATTGCTTTGTGCTTGTCTCTGAGATGAGGAAGGCTTGCAGATCGGGTCAAAGCCTGGTAGTTTCCCCTAGTCTTGTTCTTAAGGGTCAAGGCTACAGCTGCCCCTCCAAACCTATTCTTGCCATCCAACACACACACACACACACACACACATACACACACAGACACACATACATATACACAAACACATTCACATACATGTACACACACATATACACATACACACATACATATACACACATATGCACATACACATATGCACATACACACATATACACACATACATACACACATATACACATACACACATACATATACATACACACATATACATACATACACACACATATACACATGTACACACAGAGACAGACACAGACACACATACACACACAGACAGACACACTCACATACATATACACACATACACATATACACACACACATATATATATACATACATACAAAGAGACAGACGCAGACACACACATATACACACACATACATACATACACACATACACATACACAGACAGACAGACACACTCACACATATACGCACACATACATACACACATACACATATACACATACACACATACATATACACACATACACACATACATATACACACATACATACACACATACACATATACACATACACACACAAGACACAGACAGACAGACAGACAGACACACACACACACACACACCCCTAGGCAGCATGGCGTTTTCTCCAGCAGCTGAAATACAGTCCCTAGAACCTCTACTGCTGACACCTAGGCCTCAGGACAATCCATTGACCTTAGAAGCACTGCCTGTTTTGAGGAGGGAGGTGTGCAGTGGGGAAGGCCTTACCAGAAGTCAAAACCGCATGGGGGGTGTCCCAGGTAATCTTCCCAGATTCCTATCAGGAAAAGGCAGAGGGAGCCAACGGTGGATGTGTGTGTCCTGCTCTTACCGTGTTCCCTCCCACCCACCAGTCACCAAGGTCCTTACACTGTTTCTCTTGGATTTGGTTCCCAGTCCTGCAGAGTGATGGGTAAACGTCTTCCTGCCAGAAAACCAAGCACTCAAAGCCCCTCATTCTCCACTGTGCCCAAGGATGATGACCCTGCCCTGTTTAAGGAGGAGCCTGGGCCTCAAGGTGCAGGCCTGTGGGGGTTCCTGCAGTCCAGGTATCACTAGAGTTCTACGAGCTGAGCCAGGATGGCTGAGCCGGGATGGAGGTGGCTGTCGTGGGCAGGGCGGAGGTGAGTCAACGAAGTAAAGAAGAGAATTAGAAAAATGATGGTGACTAATCTCAGGCTTGGACAGCCCTTTACAGTTTATAAAGTACTTGTGCATTTATAAGACTGCGGTGTTTACGTATCCGAGACTGTGGATGAGGCTGGGGAGCCAGACAGGCTCAACCCCTTAGCCAGATAGTTAAGAGTCTGTGGGGCAGACTTGTGCTCCAGTGCCCTAGCCTGCCCTGGTCTGGTTACTGTCATATGGTGACTCTGTTTGCCTCATCAGTGGCCTGGGAATCTCCGTGTGACTCCCATTTTATAGACGAGGAAGTAAGGGCCCGGAGGCCTGAGACTGGTGACCCAGGTGTCTGGGGCCAGGTGGGGGGTGGAACGCAGGTCCCGGCCACTCATTTGGGACAGACAACAGGGCAGTCAGGTCTTGACGCGAAAGCCATTGTCTGTTCGAGACCTCGCAGCTTAGGATCTGAGCTCAAACCTCTGAGAAACAAGGCAGTGGCCGAAAGGGACTTTTGTCATTGTCTCTGCTGGTGGGGACATGCAGGCGCAGGGCTCGGTGGCCCAGCACAGGGATTTCGGTGCCTTTGCTTCTGTCGCAAGGGACATCTCCCTCCGTTCCACGCATTGATGCCGTTCCCATCTCCAAGAGCCAGAGCTCTGTGTGGGAAACACGTCTTAGAATCCAGTGCTCTGTGTCAGAGGCCACACAGTCTGAGGAGGCGGGGGGGGGGGGGGGGGGGGGGGGGGCGTACTGTGGTCCCTGCCCAAGCCACACAGGGGAGGTAGAAGCTGCCTGAGGTCAGAAAGAGGCAGTGCCTAGACTATATAGGTCTCTGATTGCACAGGGTGTGGCCCATAGTCCTGGTGGCTAGCTGCCCTGTTCCCTAATTAGAGTGTCCTTCTGAAAAATGCCCTCTGGTCCTGGCTCAGCAAAGCAGATGGGGCAGTTATGTCCCCTAGTCTCAGGGACTCTGAGGCCCAGGACCTAAGCTGTGGAGGAGGGGCTGGTGGAGCTGTGTCTGGTCCCACCCCACACTAACTTCTGGGACAACTCTTACATACCCTCGAAGCTGGCAACAGCCGGGATTAGAGGTATTATTGAGAGGTTCTGAGGGTTCCAGGCAGAGTGGGCAAGAGGAAGCTCCTTAGAGGCTCCGTCACCGTGGGTTACCTGTGGAGAGTTGGACAGTGGGTTGTTGGAGCCTGGCGTTGGCCTGGGAGAGAAGCCCCTGGAAGAGGCTGTGGGAGGGAGAGGGGCACGGGCACCGAGTGCAGAGATGCCCGCTGCTGTGTTGGATGGCTCTCTGGGGAACATGCTGCTTCTTTGCAAAAGCTGCCTTTGGGACCGTGCTTCAGAATGGCCCCTGGTCTGCACTAGGGTTTCATAGGAGCCCACCCAGGAAACCTCAGATCCACAAGGCTGTCCGAGCATGGATGGACCCTGGTCACTAAGGAAGCCAAACCATCTAGTTCCGGGTGGTGGTCCCTGGGTAGAGAGAGGGTGCGTGGGGACCAGTTAAATCGGGGATTGTGGAATCTCTTCTTCATTGTACTCTGTGCTTAGAAGAGCACGCACGCACTGTCCAGATGTACCACTATTGATTAGTGATGTCTGTCATGCCAGGGGGCGTGCCAGACAGCCACGAACTTACCCCCTGGGATAACTTTTTCCCACCCACACTAACATCCTGAGGCCAGAATGGTGTAGACAAGGCCCTTGCCACGCTGGCTCTGTGTCCTTGGATCCTGGCAATCAAACCCAGCGTCTGGTCTTGAATGTGCTAAACAAGGCGCCCTGCCACCTAGCAACACCCTGGCCCCGGGTTTTTCATCTCATAAAGGAAGTGGGAGATTTCAGTGGACTTCCCAAACTGTACGGCTCTCGGGCTTGGCTGAGCCCTGCCTGCACTTTGCCCTGTACCATTGCCATCAGGGACATAGGCTAGGCCGGAGTTTAGGATCTGCCCTTACTGGCTAAATGATCGAGGCTGAGTTGTATAAGCCCTGACCCTTAGTTAAGTAAATAGGTGTGCTATGTCGTCTTGGGGTTGTTGTCTAAGGCCTGTGACCTTGGGCCTAGCTGAGAGCCACATGGATGGCTCTATTGGTGTCTTCATTGCATGTCTGACCTCTACCTTGGATGGGAATGTTGGCGTGGGTGGGGTAGGGGTGAGGCAGAAGCATAATTTCAAAGCAGTGCAGGCCCGGACTCTCAGCGCTCAACTCTCCTGAGACCGCAGCCCCCAGCCTGAGCTGGCTTCTCTGTCATCCCTCCCTTTAACCAGCCCCATAAAAAGGGAGCGGGCGGGCCGGAGTCCCACTGCAGACTTTGTAATGTGGCTTGGAGGCCGCCCCTGCGCCTTCCAACCAGGCTGTAATTATGGCTGGCACCAGACACCCCCTCATTACCAGGGCCTGCAAGGAGCGCTCTAATTACAGCATGCTGGCCTGCTGGAGTGGCTACAGGGGCCGGCCACAGACATGGCCTGCCACTACAGGGAGCCACAGGGAGCTGGATGGGGGGGTGGGGGGGCTGGCCTTGGCCTTGGGCGCGATCCCCAAGGCTCTCTATTCCTCTTGTCTGTGTGGGAAGGTGAGGCCTCTGGAGGAGAGTCCGGGGACTTCGGTACTTTATGCAGGAAGCACTTGTGAAACATCTACAGTATACGGAAACCATCTGGGGACATGGCTCCGTTGACAGAGGGCTTGCCCTGGCCTGCGTGAAGACCCGGGTTCAATCCCCGCACCACATAAAGAGGTGTGTCCATGTAGATTGAGAATCCTAGCTCAAGAAGCAGACTGTTTAGAAACTCTGGGTCATCCTTGGCTACATAGTGAATTCAAGGCCAGCCTGGGCTCCTTGAGACACTGCCTTAAAAAAAAAAAAAAAATGAAAGATACCTACCGTAACCCACCCTAAGCCAGAGGCACAGCAATAGACAAAGCAGAGCTTTCATGCTATCAGGCTCCAAATGAAAACGTGGTGAGGCTGTGCTGCTTGCGATGAATGCGAAGATGTCCCTGTCCCAAGCCTCGAGCTTCAGTCAGTCTCCCAGGACCCTGTGGCTCCAGTTGGCATGGCTCTGTGTGTGTGTGTGTGTGTGTGTGTGTGTGTGTGTGTCTCCAGGCCCTGTCCCAGGGTCTTTAGATTACTCAGCACCCACACTCATAGTTAATGGCAGTATGTGGCGGATGCACTGTGGCAGAGTGTCTGTCTCCTGGGGTCTGGAGGGCCCTGGATATTAATAAGGAAATCATACCAGTGTACCCTAGCTTTAGGAGGCAGCATGGGTAGTCAAGAAAGACAAGCCAGATGGATAACACAGGACCCCATTGGTGGCGGTACAGGGGCTGCAGGCAGAACGGGGCTCTAAGGAGGGGGCTGAGGAAGGAGCCAGGAGTCACCAGGTAAAAGCAGCGATGTGGGAAGGCAGCCTCTCACCCCCAGATGGTGTCAAGGTGAGACTCAGGCACCTCGTGGAAAGAGGAGAATTTCTGCATGCTGCTCATAGAGTGTTGGCCTAGGTGTGTATATAGATGGATGCACAGTCCAGGGTCAGCGGTTGTTGCAGTGCTCTGTGACCTCTGGCCACTCACTCTCTGAACTGCGGCTAGACATCAGTCCCTCATTCTGCCTTGATCCCTAAGGCTGGAAGGGATTTGCTGCTCTTTTCCCACCAATGCCACCTCTGGAGAATAACAACAAGGGGGCCTTGAAGCGGTAGAGATGGAGAGGGGGCAGAGAGCTCAAGGCTGACCATTCTCTGAGTTTCAAGAGCCACCCGGAAGCAGGCACAAAGGGAATTGTCCTGAGCTCCAGGCAGTCCTCAGCTCTCAGCTGGAGAGGAAAAGCAAGACCTTTTTGTCCAGGGCCAGGGCTGAGACAGTGGCCAGTGACGAGCCTGGGGAAAGGCTGTAGTCCCCAGCTAAAATTAGCTACCCACAGAACCTCTGCATCAAGGGCAACCTGACCGACGACGCGTCTATTGTTTTGAACTTTGGATCTCAGGGGACTCGGGGAAGTTGGTGGCTGTCCCTCTCCTGGATGATACGAGCCACTCTTGAACCTCAGAAATGTCCAGTCAGGGGACCAGGGGGACGGACAGCCTGAGAAGGAATGTGCTGGGCTACCCAAGGCCACAGTCTCCAGTCCCCAGTGACACTGACTGTGCCCTAGGCTTAATGAGAGGCAGGTGTTGAACTGGGAGGAAGTTGAGAACATTTTGAAATACATGCAGGCAAGCAGCCTAAGGGACATGCTTGCTCTTTGCCCATGGCACATCTGCTGCCCCGGGGTTGAACACCCCGGCTTTGACTCTGCCATCTAGTAACCACGTGACTTTCAGCCACTTGAGGTAAACAGCAGTGATTGATTGAGATCCTATATATGACTTAGATGCTCACGAAGAAGGCAGTAGGATACAGAGCTTCTAGACTGGAACCTCCTGGTTTTGCCCGGTTCCGCTCTGAGTGCTGTCTCTTCCGTCCTCTGCTGCACATTGCACAGTGTGGCATCTGTTTAACAAGAAGAGGAAGTGTTTTCCTGGGAGGGTGGGGGTGGGGACAGGGACCCAAGCTGGCACTGTGCAGCCATCCGTGTCTTTCCCTTTGGTGCCTTGTGAAAAGTCACTTACCAACCGTCACAGGAGCTGACCCTAATTGATCTGAGTCAGTCCGGCCCAATACCAAGGAACTTAAAAACCGTGTGGAGGAGGGACCTCAGGTTGGGTGCTGATGCTCTTCTATGGACTTAGGCGAGTCACCGAACCTTCCCGCGTCCATTGCCCACCTGCAGAGATTGTTGTTGGCCAGGGAATGTGGGTGTGGAGCCTGGGACACTGGCCTGGGAAGCCATGAATCCCCAGCACCTGTGGTGGTGGTAGCTACCGAAGCCCTCCCTCCTCCCCCCACCCCACCCCCCTCAGCTCAGAAGTCTGGGAACCCAGGAGTGGACCCCACGCCCTCAGTACCAACTTTGCTGATAGTGTCCAGTGACTTTCTGGTCCCCCTTGGGGGCTTAGAGGGCCAAGCAGGGAGCCATGACCTAAGGCACTGAAGGGTCAGAGGGAGCTCTCTGGGAGACTTATATCCACAGTGGTGACCAGAGGCACAGCCTCCCCTAGGGTCTTACCATGCAGCCAACTGCCTACTGTTCCCAGTGCCTCTGGGGTGGGGGGTCCCAGCAGGTCTCTGCCCCAGCATGTTTCTGGTGGCTCCTCCAAGACCCTGGGGAGCTGGCTCTCCTCTTCCATGCTTCCTCCCCACGGGGAGGCTCCTGGGACTCCAGCTCTGCCCAGCCCGTGGCTCTAGCTCCCTGGGAACCCAGCCCTTGCCCTCTGCTCCTCCACCCAGTACTGCTGCGCCCAAGAGCCCTAGTGTCCTCGTGCGTTTCCACTCTCTAGCACCCCAACTGCCTCAGAGCTGGGTACCGTGCCGCTTTCCCACTCTACAGATAAACAAACTGAGGTCTCAGGAGGTAAAGCTAGCCCAGAGTCACCCAGTGGGCTAGTGGCTGATCAGCGACTGTTTTTCTTCCTTAGATCCAGGTCTCCCTTCTTCCACCCAAGAACTCCATGGGTAGGGACTAACCAAGAGCCTGGTATGCCTCCGGTTTATGCCATGGGGGCATCTGTGATGGAGCCAGGTCCCCTGAAGTGACAGTGGGTCCTGTGACCTGGGGTGCATCTCCTGCAGTTCCTGGGTTGCTTGTTTCACCCACCCCGCTGCCTTCCTGCCCTCTCACCCACCACCTGCAGCTCCCTAGGAAAACCAGGTGAGCAGGCCCAGCCCTGAGCCAAGGCGGCCTGGTGATTACATCAGCAGGTGCTAACAGCAGGCGGAGCAGGGACCTGTGTCCCGCGGGGGCTGGCAACAACTCCATCTGCCCCATGGAGTCTGTTTCATTCCCTTCTTCCAGCTTGCATCAGCCTTTTACAGCTCTGTGTCATCACAGAGCAGGCCAGGTAGAGGCTGGAAGCCTGCCCTGGGACCCTGGAAACCCAAGGCTGTCTATCAAACCCCAAGCCCAGCATGATTGCATGTCTGAAGTCCCAGCACTCAGGAGGCAGGAAGATTGCTACAAGTTCAAAGCCAGCCTGAGCTACTTAGCAACACCCCATCTCAAAAAAAAACAAATGTTGTTAGCCTGCCTGAGGTCCACCAGCCTTTCTTCTAAAGGCAACAAGAGAAATCGGCAGCTGACAGAGCAGCCCAGCTGAGAAAAGGGTTTTAGACTGCTGGTTTTTTTTTTTTTTTTTTTTTTTTGGTTTTGGTTTTTCGAGACAGGGTTTCTCTGTGTAGCCCTGGCTGTCCTGGAACTCACTCTGTAGACGAGGCTGGCCTCGAACTCAGAAATCCACCTGCCTCTGCCTCCTAAGCGCTGGGATTAAAGGCGTGTGCCACCACTGCCCGGCTAGACTGCTGAATTTAAGAAGCCCATCATCTTGAAATTGGCAGAGCAGCAAATTAAAATGACCCCATTGCCCAGATGAGAAAATCAAGACCCTGTGAGAAGTGGCCTCTCTGAGGACAGCCCACTGGGGTGTCAGAAAATACCAATGGCTTCCAGACCAAGAAGCCTGGGCATGGGGTGGCAGAAGCCTGGAAAGGAGAAATTCCTATGCTTGTGGGGTATCAGTAGTTGATGGCCGCTGCTTGGAGGAGGAGGAGGAGGAAGAAGAGGAGGAGGAAGAGGAGGAGGAGGAGGAGGAAGAAGAGGAGGAGGAAGAGGAGGAGGGGCTATGCCCGTGCATGTATGAAATTCTCAAATAATAAAGTATTTAGGCTAGGTGTGGCCTAAATACTTTAATCCCTTTAATCCCAGCTCTATGGAGGTAGAGGCAGGCAGATCTCGGTGAGTTCAAAGCCAGCCTCTTATACAGAGAAGGCCTGTCTTGAAAAACAAAAACAAATTTAAAAACACCAAAAAAAATAAAAAAACAAACAAACAAACAAACAACAAAACTAAAAAATTCAAGGACCATGGTGGAGCAGGTTGGTTTTTATTTTCAGCTATTTTCCCTAAACCATTCTAAGTGCCATCTTAATGTCAAGGGTATGATTATCTTTATAATCAGAACAGACCAAAAAAATTTTTTTATTAGAAGCAAATGTAAGATTTTTAATTTACTTACTTATATATTATGAGGGATTGAACCCGGGGCCCATGCACGCTAGGTAAATGCTGTATTGCTATACTTTGTCCCCAGCCCAGAGGAAAGAGTTTGAAAGAAGTCTCTGCTGTGCCCCTGTTTGGGGTCTAGTGCCCAGTAGCTCTACTGATCATGTGCAGTGTGATCTAAGGCCAGAACATACCCTCTCTGGTTTCTGTTTCGAAGATCCAGGTTTCTAGTGGGTTCCTGTGGCCCAGGTTCTCTCCTGTACCCGGACTGCTACCCTGATTCCAAGGAAGCACAGCCAGAAAAAAGAAAGCCTGCCTCCCTCGTGGGCCCAGCTCCACAGGCAGGGCCCCAGGCCCTCATGGAGTTCACTTTATAGTGAGTGACCTAGCTTTAGGGCCTGTACACCAAGGCCACACAGTGAAGGTGGAAGGGGTTGGTGTGGGATACTGGACTCAGGGATGCCCTGGGCTCACAGCATTGGAGCCGAGATATCCCTGAAGAGCCGGGGAACCTGGGGGAAAGGGGTACATTCTAGAGAGAGAGAGAGAGAGAGAGGTCAGGAAGGGGAGTCCCAGGGGCTGGAGCCGGCCTGGAGGACTCTAGAGCAGGAGCCGTGAATATCTAGAGTAGGGTTAGGGAAGCTGTTGGAGGGACAGTGGAGGACTCTCAAGACCTCCCCAGGCTGGGAGCAGGATGGGTGGAGGGGTCAAAGAAAAGGCCTCAAGTCCAATGCGGACGGGCCTACAGGTTGGCAGGCTACCGGAAGGAGCGGGTTTGCTACGTGGTCTGAAGCATCAAATGGTTATCCGCAGCATCTGGGGTTATCCATGCAGCGTCGGGGCTGGCTGTGGGGCTGAAAGAAGAGAGGACAGGAGCACACTTCCCACCCTATCCAAGGGAGCAGCTGAGTGTCTGGTGGAGTCTGAAATTGCAAGTCACCAAATTAAAAAAAAAGAGGGTGGGAGGGAGCTGGAGAGATGGCTGAGCGGTTAAGAGCACCAGAGGCTTTCTCTTCCAGAGGTCCTGAGTTCAATTCCTAGCAACCACATGGTGGCACACAATCATCTGTAATGAGATCCGATGCCCTCTTTTGGTGTGTCTGAAGACAGCTACAGTGTACTTACATAAAACAAATAAATCTTTTTTTTTAAAATTCTTATTTAAAAAGGGGGGGGTGGTAGTCTGGCATCCCCCTCGGAGGGGTGGGGGAGTTATCGTAGTACACCAGGATGGAGCCTCTGTCTCAGCCAGGATACGGTTCTGATGTCTAGGGAGATGGTAATGGGGGATTTCTGGTAGGGTGTGTGTGATCCTTCAAGTATAAGCTTAGCTTATTGTATGGCCGAAGTGCCCACAAACAGGTCTGGAAGGTGGGAGGGTCAGACCAAGGGGAAGGGGCCCACATGCTGGACTTGAGGCTCAGGGCCTGGTTCTCACCACCAAGATGACAGACACAGCTATTCTCAATGGCCCACGGGATCATCAGTGTGGATGGATGGTCTTGGGTGTATCCTTTCTTTGCCTTTGGGGCCTCAGTTTCTAGCCCTGTCGAGTGGAGCAGCAACTCCCGCTTGTTGCTTGGCTGGTATGTACGGTACCGTAAAGGCTGTGAGCGAGATCCAAGGTCATTTTCTGGAAGGGGGGGGGATGAGAGGCCTTGGTCCCCTTACCCAGGGGAGGAGGAAGTAGAAGACCGTTCCTTAGGGCCCTGATCCCACCAAGCCTGGCACTGAAGTTAACTATAGAAGTGTCCATGTCAAGGAGCCCAGGGTTCAGGGGAAAGATCCAGAGGGAGGCCAGGCAGCACTGCTTCCCTAAGGGCCTCTGGGAATCAGGTGACCCAGTGACCCAGTGACCCAAGAACCGTGTGTCCATCCCCACTCTTGTAAGTAGCATGGGCTACTCTGGCCTTGGAGGGAGACCTTACAGAAACATCTGGATCCTCCTTAGGTTGCAATTTCCAGCCCTCTTGGCAAGGCTACTTCCTGTAGCCATCACAGGAAATGACGTCATGGGCACGAATGGGTCTGTGGAGGGTGTGGGAACAGGGCTGGGTGAGAGGCCTTCTTTGTTAGGAGCAACTCGGTGTCCTCCAAGCTGGCTAGCCCCCATTTGTCATCAGTAACGGGCATTGTTACAGCCGCTGAGGGGGACGGGGACCACAGCCTCTGAGGGGGACCGCAGCCTGAACCCCCAAGGAGCCAGGGCCAGATGGAGGCAGTGTTTTGTGTCCAAGGAAGGGCCCAGCCTGTAGGGTTTGTGTTTTTAAAACATAATAATAAGTTGGCTCCATCTCTCCTCCAGCTTTGCCCACTCCCCACCGAGCACAGCGGGGCCCACAGTGAATGGGAGAGATTTTCCATGCAGTGGGAGTCAGGGCTGGGAGAATTAGCTGGTGTCCAGAGGCCAAGGAGCCACTGTGATTACTGATGATAAATGTGCCCAGCGTGGGACAGCTCTACACACTCTTCCCTTACCCCCTCCTCGCCTCCCTGTCCTGTGCCAGCTAGCCCTGGACACATGGTCTTGCTCTGCTGTAGATAGATTCCTAGAACCGTGCCAGGGTCCCTCGGCCCCAGGGACAAAGGCAGGTGATGGAGGTGCCAAGGCCCTCCCCACCAAGCTGTAGCTGTGTGCTGGGACCTCTACCCTAGGAGCAAAGTCTAGCCTTGGAAAGGAATGGTGGGAGTTTATATTCCGATGTGGGACACTGGGCATGTACCTACCACACCTGGGCATCTTTATGACCATCGGCCCTGAGCCGGAAACAGCTCTGATCTGGCTGGGTTAGTTTGTTGTGTGATGTTGTTGGTTGCTCCCTATTTCTGAGCTGGTACCATGCAGGACCCCAGACGAACTTTCTTGAAGGGGTTCAGGTGACAATGACCAAGGACCTCAAAGTACAGGTCTCCAGATCCTCCCACAGGCAGAGCTGGAGAATGTCCCCCCTCCTGCTGCACAGACTGTAGGGTCACCGCTCTCAGGGTACGCTCTCATCTGGTTCCTTGGGTGACAACCCTCACGGCACCACCCTGAAGTTAGCAGGCAAGACACAAACCCCCTTCTCAGATCTCCTAATTGGGACTGAAGAGTTGAACCAGGTTAGAGGGCTCTGGACAACCTGCCTGTTCCTGCCAGCCTGTGCCGGAAGTCAAAGGTCACCTCAGGGAAAGCAAAGCTACTCCTGCTTCATAAAGTGACAAGAGTGGGGCTGGTGACATGGGCCTGTGATTCAAGCGCTCAGGAGGCTGGGGCAGGAGGATCAGATCTGAAGGCAGCCTGGTCTACAGAGTGAGTGTGTGTTTGGGCTGGAACCTCTGGGGAAGCTGGTCCCTTTGTATTCCTCTGCCTCCTGCCTTCTCTAGCGCCTCCGGTCCTGGCACCTTTGGAGCCAGCATCTTCATTGCTGCCACAGGCCAGGCCCTGGGGAGAAGCCCATGGGACCGGCAGTGTTTCCATCCCCACTGCCCGTCTCCATCTCGTCTCCTGAAATGAGCACCGAGGTCCTTTGGAAGAGTGTGGTGCATCCCCTCTGCCCTCCAGAGCAGTCACTGACACTGCTAAGGAGCCTCGGAGCTCCCATGTACATACAGTGCCTGCTTCGTCCCCTTGGGCCCACACCTGCCTGTGTCTCTGGCCAGGAGAACAGGGAACTTGTCTCTAGGAGAACAGCAGGGTGGTGGGCCCAATCAAACCTGGCCTCAGAGACAGGAGACCAAAGAGTTTGAGAATCTTGGGGCTCGGACCTCCAGACATGAGGTGGCTGTGTGACCTTCAGGGTCAGTGTCCAGACTGGAATGGCTGGCCAGTGGTATCTGTGAGTGCCAGTGGTATCTGTGAGTTGTCCATCTGTCAAAGCAACCAGCGTGAGAAGGGTCCTCCAAGGGTCCTTGGAAGTGTGTGTGTGTGTGTGTGTGTGTGTGTATGTGTGTGTGTGTGTGTACATGTGAGTTAAAGTTGGTGAGGAGTTGGGGTGGCATTTAAATGACCCCCACAGAGCTCTCATTCCAGAGGGTCAGGGAGCTAGGAGCAAGGCTTAGATAATGCACACCCGTAACCCTGGCATCTGGGTAGTAGATCTCAGTAGGGCCCAGAGTTCAAGGCCCTCATCACCTACCTAGAGGGTACTGAGTCTCTGCTTGATGCCAGGTCACAGCCCGGCAGAGGCTGCCATGTCTGCTGCATCAGGTTGGCGGTGGGCACGGCCCGAATGTTCTGCTTCTTGGGTTCAAACCTTAGCTCTAGTGTATGATCTTGAGCAACTTGATCAGCCTCTCTGAACCTCACTTTCTCTTCTATAAAATGAGGACAACAGGCAGGGCAATGGTGGCAGCACTCAGGAAGCAGAGGCAGGTGGATCTCTGGTGAGTTCGAGGCCAGCCTGGTCTACAGAGGGAGTCCAGGACGGCCCAGGGCTACACAAAGAAACCCTGTATTGAAAAACAAACAAGCAAGTGAATGAATGAATGAATGAACAAATGAATGAATGAATGAGGATGACAGAACACACCCAGAGGGTTGTTGCAAGAATTTGATAACTCAGCTGTTCCCAGATAATAACTTGCTGCTTGGGTGGGCATCTGGGAAGACTTCAACGTGGCAATGTGTGCACTTATCAAGTGGCAGGCCCACTGCAGAGCATCCATCCTGTGATCAAAGCAGCCTGACAGGAGGCGGGTGTTTCCCTCTGGTCTTCCTCAGCAACAAAAGAGCAGGACACCCATAAGACACACACACATTCTCTGGTTCACATAGAAGGTGCTAGAAGAAATGGGTTTGCATCCCATTGGCTGGCTTCTCCTTAACCGCTAGGTTTGGTGTGTGTGTGTGTGTGTGTGTGTGTGTGTGTGTGTGTGTGTGTACACTCTCTCTCCCCCCGGCCCCACCCCTCTAAAGCCAGTATCTTTTGCCTCAGTCTTAGGACAGTCTCCTGGTGCAGAGAGAGAAAAATCAGACACATTTTGTCTATTCTGGTCTTGGAGAAACTGTATGTCCCCTGCCCCTCTGCCTACAGCGGGGTTCCTTAGGGCCACACACGGCCTTTTGACCTGAAGGACAAGTGTATGATACACACACACACACACACACACACACACCACCCTGCATTTGATTCCATTTTCCCAGTAGTGAAGCCAGAGCTCAAGCCCCCCACTGCTTGTCCCAAGCTGACGCCTGATTGTTCTGCATTTGTGATGCAAAGCCAATTTTCCTAAGTGAATTGTGACCAATCATAGGCCTGGCCTGCTTTCCTCCCTTCCTGTTTGTCTCACCTCCCAAGGTGCCGTTCTTTCCAGGGACGCTGGCTTTTCCACCAGGCTCTGTGGGGGAGGAGGTGGCCACCGGCATAGCCTAGCTGTGTGCTCTAAAGATTCTCCTCTGTTCTGTTAAAGAGTGTGAGCCTGAGAAGAGCCTGCAGGATGCTTAGAGCCCTGAGCTTGGCATCAATACACACACACACACACACATATACACAACACACCCCAAAGGTCCTGGATGCCTTTATGTCTCCAGTAGGGCTGGACCGGGAGGTGGTGGCTTTGAGGCAGAGCTGGCCTGGTTTGTGCTTCAGCCTGTATGTAGTACATTGAGGCTTCGACATGGGAGATGACTGAAGCCAATCGCACCCAGAGTAGGAGACACGGGCAGATCTAATGGGGGTATCCTTGCCTCTGGACCACTAACATCCCAGGGCTGGCTAGGATGGGAAAACTGCGGGCACTGCAGACCGTGTATGAGTGGCAGCGCAGGTCTCCAGGGTGAGTTGTCCAGCCCACACTTCATGGTACTCTCCCTCCACAGGAGTTGACTCTGCTGGCCAGGTGCTCCCAGACTCCTACCCATCCGCACCGGCCGAACAGCTGCCGTACTTCCTGCTGGAGCCGCAGGACGCCTACATCGTAAAGAACAAGCCCGTGGAGCTGCGCTGCCGAGCCTTCCCCGCCACGCAGATCTACTTCAAGTGTAATGGCGAGTGGGTCAGCCAGAACGACCACGTCACCCAGGAGAGCCTGGACGAGGCCACAGGTGAGGCCGGTCCCACCTGGGCTCCTCAGAGATGCCACAGAGCCATGGTGCGTCCTGGGCCTCAGAGTCCCCTCGGGATCCCCAGGCATTGGCTGTAAGCCCCAGCAGGGGTTCCCCCACCTCAACCCCCCCCCCCATGCAGTTGGCCAGTCTTGAAGTTGTGCACCAGACAACCCCACACGGGCCACGTCTTTCCGTAGCTTTCCGTTAGGGGAAGATGGTACTGTTTTCCGGTTACATTCGTGGTGTGTTTCCTTGCCAGTTTTCTTGGTATAAAGGAAAAGATTCACACGTGTTGAGTGGCCCAGGAGTGTTTCAGATTTCAGAACTTTTTTGGACTTTGAATTCGCTCAGATTCTGAATCTACCTAAAGGGGAAAAAAACCCAAACAAACCAAAAAAACAGAAACAACATTCCAAATGCCCCAGAACCTGCAATTTCTGCAGCATTCTGTCAACGATCATCTCTGGGGTCTCGTGGGGTAGGGTTGTGATCTCAGCTACTCTAGAGGCTGAGGCTGAGGCAGGAGGATCCAAGTTTATTTTGGGACCCTGTCTCAAAATAAAGAAGAGGGTCTCTGGGGATGTAGGTCGGTAAAGTGCTTGCCAGTGTTCACGAGGCCCTGGGTTCAGTCCCTTACATGGCATAAAATAAGATATAAAGTGGACTGGCAAGATGGCTCTGTGGGTAAAAGGTACCGGTCGTACAACCTGAGTTCAGTCCCTGGCCCCACAAAATAGAACTGACTCCAGAAAACTGTCCTCTGACTTCCAGATGTGCTGTGACACTCACATGCACACACACACACACACACACACACACACACACACACGCACCTACACGAGTGCACACGCACACACTAAATGTAAAAATATATATTTTTTTAAAGACTTATTTATTTATTTTTATGTGTATGTGAGCCATCGTGTGGCTGCTGGGAATTGAGCTCCGGCCCTGCTCGCTCCGGCCCCATTCACTGTAGCTGTCTTCAGATGCACCAGAAGAGGGCGTCAGATCTCACTACGGGTGGTTGTGAGCCACCATGTGGTTGCTGGGACTCGAACTCAGGACCTTCGGAAGAGCAGTCAGCGCTCTTACCCCCTGAGCCATCTCGCCAGCCCCAGTAAAAATATTTTAAGTAATAAGATTTCACCGGCCACTGGTAGTACACACCTTTAATCTCAGCCCTCAGGACAAAGAAGGAGGTGGACTTCTGAGTTTGATTTTAGCCAAGGCTTCGCAGAGAACTTTTGTCTGGAAAATTAAAGAGTAGAGAGCCAGTCTGAAAAAAACCAAACAACGAAATAAATAAAATAATAAATAAATAGTAAGATTTGATTTGGAGAGCATTTTGGATTACAGACTGGGAGGGCCCTGCCCTATAAATATTTTATGAATGATTAAACAGTTGGTGCAGGAATGCGGTCCAGACCCTAAGGAGGGAAGGACAGTGGCCGACCTCAGGCTAGGAAGAGGCACCGGGCCCTTCCTACTGAGGTGTGGCTCACTGTGCTGCCAGCTGGAGGCTCAACCAGCTCTAAACCTCGCCCAGGGGCTGGCAAGTGCTAGTGGCCCTGGCTTAGGGGAGGCCCCTGTCACTAGGCAGAGTGTGGGAGCCCTGGGTTAAAGGCCTTTCCCAGAACATAGGGATAGGGAGAGACAAGTACAGATGCCGGCTGCGCTGAACCCAGCGACCCGAGTAGAGCGAGACCGGAGTAGAGTGAGCGCAGCTCCAGCCTGGCTCTGACTTTGCTCTTTCTTCTCTTTCCTGTTTCCTTTCCTTGGTCACATCCCTTACCCCCTTCTCCGTTTGTATTTGAGTCTCTCCTGCTTTCTTCTGACCCTTCTCCACC
>NW_022196909.1:11149107-11156103 GCF_008632895.1 Mastomys coucha
CCCCCCCCCCGCCCCCAACCTACTCTCTCCTTTAATTTCTGCTTGGCCTGGTTTCAGGCCCACCCAGATTGGAAGGCCCCAGACCCAGACCCAGATGGAACCAGCGCTGGGTGAGCGCTGCTCCTGAGAATGCTCAGTTGCAGGTGTAGGTGTGAGCTTGGTGTTAGAGGTTCTGAAATTAAAAAAAAAAAAAAAAAGAAAAACCCTTGAAATTCCATTCTCATCTACAATGTGATAAAGAAAAGAATTAAAAGCAAAACAAAGCAAGCCCAACTGAGTAGTCCCTGTGATGGTACTTGCCCGACAACTCAGCCACGCAGTGAGACCCTCTCTTAATAAATAGAAGAGAACAACCTAGTCCACCATCCGGACATTGATGTGTTAGAACGGTGGCCCGTGTCAGGACACACCACACACTAGGCCCAAACAGTTCCACGTGTGAGAGGTTTAATTGAGAAGGGGAGAGGGGGCAGTAGTGGAGAGAGAAGAGGGAGAGAGAGGGGGCACAAGAGGAATGTTCCCCTTGTATATATATGGGTTCTGGCCGCAGGTAAAGGTGGGAGGTAAGCCCAATGGATTCTGGGAATATGGCGGCTATTGCCCTGGCAACAGGTCTTTGAGGCCCACCCATTTGACTTCACGGGCTTTGGAGGCCCTGATGCTAATAGGCGTTATCACTCTGGCTGTGGGACTGTGGGACTGGCACAACCTCTCTGGGCCCTGTGTCCTTCCCTCTGTTAGCAGGAGGTTCCAGTGGGGAGGCCATAAAATGTCACACAAACAGTGCCAGCCAGGCCGAAGAGTAGGACCCTCTGGGCCCTGCCAAACACCTCTGTATTTTTTACGGATTTTTCCTGGCTTCTTACAACCAGTCTTTCTTTGGCCTGTGAGTTCCTTCTCCCAGTCAGGACCAGCCATGAATTCTAGTCCAAGCAAGAGACAGTTTGCCTGCTGGGGTCTCAGATGTTGACCCGTGCTGGCAGTAAAAAAAATCCCATGGTTCCTAGTAACAGAGACAGCATGGCTCTTGCTCCTGTCAGGGGCCCATGGTACCTGTCAGCCCTGGGATCTGGGGCTGTTGTCCCCATTAGCTGTGTATAGTGACAGAGATCTCTCAGCCCATGCATGGGACATGCCATGACAGCCATGACAAGGATGAGGTGGACAGCCCTACTTGTGGTTTCGGCCTGGACTAGCAGCTAGCCAACCTGCTGGTAACTGGAAGTGCTCTGGGCGTACAGGGGGGCAGAGAGTTCCAGACAGGAGAAGCTGTACGGTGGCCCGTGGCTACATGAGGAGGTCTGGAGGCTGTGCGGAGGACCTGGGTCTTTTTGCTGAGGCTAGCTGGGTGGTAATGGGTTTGAGGGCCTAGAAGGCAGGCTTTGTTTTTCATATTGCCCCTGGGAATGGCTATAGATAGACCCAGATGGAAGCCAGTGGGATTCTACAGGCTCGGACAGATGGGAGGTGGTCTCTTCCCTCGCCACTGAGGACCGTCCTCTCCTGGCCAGGCTTGCGGGTGCGAGAGGTGCAGATCGAGGTGTCGAGGCAGCAAGTGGAGGAACTCTTCGGGCTCGAGGACTACTGGTGCCAGTGCGTGGCCTGGAGCTCTTCGGGAACCACCAAGAGTCGCCGAGCCTACATCCGCATTGCCTGTATGTGTCTCCCTGATTTTCCCACCCCACCTCCCCACTGAGGTCAGAAAGAGAAATACCCTCCACGGTATGCCAGAGGACATGGGCCAGGCCTCCTCAGGCTCCCGGGTTTCCAGCAGCCCTTACCACCTGCGAAAGGATGCTGGAGGATTCCAGGCAAGGTCCCAGAGTCAGGGAGGGGGGACCCTGTTTCCACAGGTGAAGGGATGCTGTAAGCAGTTCCTTAGGCATGCCCTGCCCCCTAGTGGCCGCGGTGGGCATTTCATGCTCACACCCGCCAATCCCTTGATATTCTTGGAACTCTTCTCCCTCAGACTTGCGCAAGAACTTTGACCAGGAGCCTCTGGCCAAGGAAGTGCCCATGGATCATGAGGTCCTTCTGCAGTGCCGCCCACCAGAGGGAGTGCCTGTGGCAGAGGTGAGGAGGGGGCGTGGCCAGCCGGGTAGGGTATTTACCTGCTGCAGCTCCAGACTTCCTGGGGTCCCTCCTGTCCTTCCGAACCCCATTCACACCGGACCCTACCCATCCCTCCGTAGAGACAGCCTCCCAGGAAGGGTCTTGGTCTCTGACTCCCCTACTTGACATAGACCCAAGAAACCACACTTGTAGATACCACTGGATTTCGGGTGGGTGTGTCCAGGCGTTTATTCACTCCATTAGCTGAAGCCACCTTCCTCTCCCCCCCCAACCCCCACCCTACGCTGATCTAGGTGTTCACAGGGGATATGTAGCCTTGTACCAAAGGATGGGCCTCTCATTCATGTCTTAGCTGTCCAGCCCCTAAACTTTCTGTACTGGTCACTTGGCCTCTTCTGCGTGTGCCCTCCTAAGCGGTGGGGTAAGGTGAGCCCCTGAGTGGTGGTTGCCACCTGTTGGGCGTTGATCTCCTCAGCAGCCCTGCAGTGTGGGCACGGCCACCGTTTAGAGATGAGAGGGATGGGGTTATGAATGCCAGTCAGTGGCGGCGCTGAGGACTGAACCCAGGGTCCTGCTGCTTTTAGTAACACAGGGAGGGTCAGACAGGGCAGCCTATGCTTGCTTGGTACCGCTCTGAGCCCAGCAGGTCGCGTTCATCTGAGCCCCATGGGTGGGTGCCATTCATGTTCCACTTTACAGTTGGTAATGTTGAGGCCCTGGCTCCCCTAAGATCGCTCAGCTGGTAAATGATGTTCCCCACAGCGGTGCCGGTACCTGTTGCTGCCGGGGGTGAACCTAGGTATAGGTGTGGACACAGGCAGGACCTCTGTTCTAGTTATGTTTGGACCCCTCCATCCCTCTGCAGGAGGCCCATCCCCAGTGTCCATTGGCAGACAATGAGTCTTCACCGCCCCCCCTCCCTCCACAGGTGGAATGGCTCAAGAATGAAGATGTCATCGACCCTGCTCAGGACACTAACTTCCTGCTCACCATTGACCACAACCTCATCATCCGCCAGGCGCGCCTCTCAGACACAGCCAACTACACCTGCGTGGCTAAGAATATTGTGGCCAAGCGCCGGAGCACCACGGCCACAGTCATCGTCTATGGTGTGGATGGGTGTTTGCTGGCGTGGGCTGTGATTATCCTGGGTGCCCTCTGGTGGGAGCTCTCGGGCACTGTAGGGAGGCCTGAAGTAATAGGCCCCCTCCCTCCCCACACACCCTACCACCACTACCTCCAGGAGGCCATTGGGCCCCCTAAACTGTATGGAGAGGCAACCCAGAAAGATAGGTGGCCAAGTCAGTTCTCTGGGCGCACTCCCTACTTCTCAGGACACCTTGGCCCTCTCTAAAAAAAGACCCAATTCAGCAGGGCAGTGGCGGCGCACGCCTTTAATCCCAGCACTTGGGAGGCAGAGGCAGGCGGATTTCTGAGATTGAGGCCAGTCTGGTCTACAGAGTGAGTTCCAGGACAGCCAGGGCTACACAGAGAAACCCTGTCTTGAAAAACCAAAAACAAAAAAAGAAAGAAAGACCCAATTCTCCTGAGTTAGTCCCAAGGCAAGGTTGCAGCCAGCCAGACAAGTCATTTGTTCCAGAAGAGATAAGGATGCTATCCAGGGGGCTGGAGAGATGGCTCAGTGGGTAAGAGCACTGACTGCTCTTCTAGAGGTCCTGAGTTCAATTCCCAGCAACCACATGGTGGCTCACAACCATCTGTAATGAGATCTGACGCCCTCTTCTGGTGTGTTTGAAGACAGCTACAGTGTACTCATCACATATATAAAATAAATAAATAAAATCTTTAAAAAAAAATAAAAAAGAGCCAGGCGGTGGTGGCACACGCCTTTAATCCCAGCACTTGGGAGGCAGAGGCAGGTGGATTTCCAAGTTCGAGGCCAGCCTGGTCTACAGAGTGAGTTCCAGGACAGCTAGGGCTACACAGAGAAACCCTGTCTCGAAAAACCAAAACCAAATAAAAGGATGCTATCCAGGCCTGCCTGCTGCTCTCTCTGGGCCCAAGGATAGACGGGAAGACCACAGTGGAGGTAGCTGAAATTTAGTAGGGAGTCAGCCTGAGATTTAGTTCCAGCCAAATCCCAGGTACCCCATCATACACTGGGTGGCCATGGTTAGGTGTTATCCCTCTAGCAACTTTACTGCATCACTATACAACTGGCCAGGATGAGATAGTAGTGTCTTGGTGCCCAGCCCCACAGGTGAATGGTTCCAACCAGAGTGGCTGGGTTAGTAAAGGTGGGTGATGGGCTGAAGATAACCTGGAGGAAACCAGATCCATGTTAATCATGCGATGGCCCATCCCTACAGTGAATGGAGGCTGGTCCAGCTGGGCAGAGTGGTCACCCTGCTCCAATCGCTGCGGCCGAGGCTGGCAGAAGCGTACCCGGACCTGTACCAACCCAGCCCCGCTCAATGGAGGTGCCTTCTGTGAAGGACAGGCCTTCCAGAAGACGGCTTGCACCACCGTGTGCCCAGGTTAGGAGCCACAAGCCTACCCAGGCTCCTCTGCCTATGGGATATGTATAGTGTTGGCACGGAACCTTCTCCCAGTAGCAAAGAGTGCAGAGCCCGGGTCCTCGGGGTACTCTATGGTCTCTGGTTTCTGATTCTGTCCCAGGCTGCTTGGGAGCTGGGATCAGAGGCAGTGAGCTGCAGCTGGACAGGGCTGAGTCTGCCCTCAGGAACTGCTAGGGTCCCAGAGAGAGCTCCCTGCATGTTATCTGTTGAGATGCCCGTTGGTTCTGGGTTCTTCTGCCCATCTGTGCCTGTGCTTGGTTGTGACCGAGTGACTGTTTTCTCGTACAGGTCTAGGTCTCGGTCTCTCTCTCTCTCTCTCTCTCTCTCTCTCTCTCTCTCTCTCTCTCTCTTCCCCTCCCTTCCTCCCTCCCTCCCTCTCTCTCTCTGTGCCAGCAACCTTGAGTATCTCTATCCTTGTCTACTGAGTGCATCTTAACTGTCCCCAGCCCAAGGCTGTGGGGGATATGGTATTGATTGGCGTGCATACGTATGTACGTACGTGTATGCTAATTCTTTCCATGTTCCCGCTTGAATGCGTAACTGCGTGTCCATTCCTGCAGTGGACGGAGCGTGGACTGAGTGGAGCAAATGGTCAGCCTGCAGCACCGAGTGTGCGCACTGGCGCAGCCGCGAGTGCATGGCACCGCCGCCCCAGAACGGAGGCCGCGACTGCAGCGGGACACTACTTGATTCCAAGAACTGTACCGATGGGCTGTGTGTGCTGAGTGAGTGCTCTGGAGTTGGGTGACAGGCCCCTCTGCCCTGGTCCAGCCTTAGTCCACTGTGCTCACCCTGAGCAGAGCAGCCCTAGAGCCTCTGTCCCACCCCCATGCCAGCCCTTCATCTCATCCATACCACGCCCCCATCACCTCCTCTGCCACCCTTTCTCTGTCACCTGGGTCATCATCTTTCCCTTTATTTCCCTTGACAGATCAGAGAACTCTAAACGACCCTAAAAGCCACCGTAAGTCCCATTTCATGCCTCTCTTCTTTCTTCTGGGGATTCCTGGCTCTCCTTGGCTGGCTTTCATGGGTGTGGGGCCCCAAGGCAGGGAGAGTTGATGTTGTTTCCTCCCAGTAAAACCCCATAGGATCCCTGCACCTCATGCATGCTGCCACATTCCTGTCATGGAGAGGCAATGAAACTCTCGGCTGACAGAAAGGTCCCGGACTCCCCCTTCCACCACCCCCCCCCCCGTTACAGAACAGGAAACTGAGTCTCAGAGCAGAGAGAAACCTATCCAGGGAGCAAACCAGGGAGTGGCACAGCCAGGACCCAGATATTTTTGTGGCCAAAGCCGGTGGACTTAATCTTTGTCCCTCTTCTCTGGGACATGCTGGTAGACATGCCTGTCTACTTCTGTGCACCACACCATATCTATCCCTAGCAACCGGGCCACACCTCCCAACTTAACCCTGGTCAGAGTGCTGCTTCCTTGAGTCAGGTCCCAGAGGTCTCTCCTCCCACCCCAAGAGCCCTTACCGCTATGACAGCAATATCAGGGCAACACAGCTTCTCCTTCAGACCAGCCCATGATAATTAAAGAGCAATTTCTAGATCATTCTGGAATCGTAAACTCTGCTGGGAAGTCTTCAACTCACTGAGAGGCCAGGCCTGGGGCTGATTTAGAGAGTATAAATCGCCAAGCAAGTGCCCCCCCCAGTGTGAGCGTGGACATTAGAGTGTGGAGCCGAGCTTAGGGATGAGCCTGTTCCTGCTGGGACAGGAGCCTCCAGAGAAGTAGGAGCCCAGCCCTGAGGAAGAATCTAGCGCTTCCCAGGTTGCCAGGACACTGGGTTGGGGGTGCCCAAGTGAGACTGTCGAGGTGAGGTATAGAGACAGTGTTTCCAGTGCAGGAGGCCATGGCCTCCCATGCTACGGGGCATGGGTGTAGGCTCGCCCAAGGATGCAGGAGGCCAAGCTGGACCTCAGGCTACCTCTCCCAGAATTCCCTTTTTTTTTAATGATGCACAGGTGTTTCTTAGCGCTCGCAAAAGAAGTTAGGTCAAGGAGCAGCTGTCAGGTGGCCTTCGCTTTCCTGTGCCCCAGCTGGCTGGTGTGTTAGACGCCCGGATGGCTTTTAAAATTCATATTTCAGTTAATTAAAACTAAGTTCATTAGGAAACACAGCTCCTCAGTTGCACAGGTCCCATCTCAGTCCGTCAGTAGCCACATAAGTCTACTTAAGCATACCCAGGATGAAGGGGACAGGACATTTCCATCCTTTTAGAATGATCTGTGGACCCAGTGAGTAGTTAATTTGCAACCGCAGCCCCCTGCTGGAGGAAGGCGGTGTAGCTGAGCTGTGGCCTCCCCGGGTCCCATCTTTCTTTTTGCTGCCATCTGCTCACCACCTCTCCATCCATTGCTCCACCTCTCACC
>NW_022196909.1:11156113-11174570 GCF_008632895.1 Mastomys coucha
ATCCAATGCATAGTGAAGAGACTACTTAAGATGGTTTCGGGAAGCTGGAACGTTTGGTCATATGGAAGTTGTTGTAGGCTCGGAGTGAAGCTTTGTCACATAGGCGGAATTGTGTGCCCTTGGGTTTCCAAGCCTCCCACCCCTGCCTTCTGAGCTTGTGAGTCAGGCCTGTTGGTTCCGTTACCTTCCGTACTGTACTGGGAGGGTGGGCATAGGGTGGGGACTTTGTGACAACTTGAGGAAGAGGTGGGTCCAAGGATTGTGAGACTTGCCTGAGGCCACCAATTTGCCTCAGCAGGCAAAGCCTAGAATCTAGATCTTCCTTGGTACCTCAAAGGGCCTAGCCCTCACCTAACCCTACTGCCCTCTACAGCCCTGGAACCATCGGGAGATGTGGCGCTGTACGCAGGCGTCGTGGTGGCCGTCTTTGTGGTGGTAGCAGTTCTCATGGCTGTGGGAGTGATCGTGTACCGGAGAAACTGCCGGGACTTCGACGCGGACATCACTGACTCCTCTGCGGCCCTCACTGGTGGCTTCCACCCCGTCAACTTCAAGACTGCAAGGCCCAGTAAGGACCTGGAGAAGCCTGGTGTGGCAGGAATGGCTGGGGGACCCCAGAGCAGCGTAGCTGTCACCAGAGCTGGGCACTTACCATTTACCCAAGAGTTTCCTGCGGCAGGTGGCAATCGAGCTTTCTGTGGCTAGACAGGCGGATGGGACAGAGGCCTGGAGTGGGCAGGGCCAGTGCGGTGAGGAGTGGGAACGGTGGTTCTGACTGTCTCATCCACCCCTGCAGGCAACCCGCAGCTTCTGCACCCGTCTGCCCCTCCAGACCTGACGGCCAGTGCTGGCATCTACCGAGGGCCTGTGTATGCCCTGCAGGACTCGGCTGACAAGATCCCCATGACTAATTCACCCCTGCTGGATCCCCTGCCCAGCCTCAAGATCAAGGTCTATAACTCCAGCACCATCGGCTCTGGGTCTGGCCTGGCGGATGGAGCCGACCTGCTGGGTGTCCTGCCTGCCGGCACATACCCAGGCGATTTCTCCCGGGACACCCACTTGCTGCACCTGCGCAGTGCCAGCCTTGGTTCCCAGCATCTCCTGGGCCTACCTCGAGACCCCAGCAGTAGCGTCAGTGGCACTTTTGGCTGCCTGGGAGGGAGGCTGAGCCTCCCCGGCACAGGTAGGCCTCCAGTTCCATTGCTCAGATGGAAAGTTTAGGCTTAGGGCAGACTATACCTAGAGAAGTGTGGCAGAAGATCTGAGATCAGGACTTCCTGGGCCTCTCTAGGCCAGGAAAGTCTTGGGGTAACCACTTGGGAGGGAGGGGTCTTTCTTCCCTTTAGGTTGGGAGAATGGCCCTTATCTTTAGTCCCACAGAGCAGTCCTAGGTTTTAAAACAGGGCCAGGATGCCCGTCTCAACTTGTGAAAGTGGCAGCTGGCAGCTTCTCAGAGAGTCCTGTCCTGAACCAGCCTGAAGCTAACACTGGGCCTTCTGACCCCACCCCCCTTTACCTCCCAGCAATGCCAGAGGCCCCTGTGTTCCTGGGCAGGCCAGGCCAAGTGGCCTGGGTGCTCCCTGTATGTGCCTACCCCCACGCTCCCAGTCTAGACTCTTTCCCTTCCCTAAGTTGGAGCCAGAGCCTACCCCATCTTTCTCATCTCCACTACTGCCTCCCACCCCCCCCCAACCCCACCCACTGCTGCTGATGACCGCCCTTCCTCCCTAGGGGTCAGCCTGTTGGTACCACATGGAGCCATTCCCCAGGGCAAGTTCTATGACTTGTATCTACACATCAACAAGGCTGAAAGCACCCTGTGAGTAGACCCCGCCAGCCCTGGCCAGCCAACGCCCCCTCCTGCTCTGCCCATACCGGGAACAGATGTTTCTTTTCATTGGCCCCCTTGGAGCTTGGTCCCATTGAAAAACATGTTCTAATGGATAGTTCCTAGCAACAGCAAACCTTTCCTATGTAAAGGGGATTGATAAACAACCGTACTGTGTATGTCCCATTGATAAACCACCATACTGTGTATGTCCCATTGCTGTGGCAGATGCATGATAAGGACTTAAGGAGGTGGGGTTCATTTGGGCTCGCCATGGTGAGAGTCCTTCTACCTCTGGTCACAGAAATGTGAAGCATCCATAGTCAGGAACCAGAGAGGGATGGGCGCTGATATCTGAGGCTCCCCTCTCCTTCTCTCTCTCTCTCTCTCTCTCTCTCTCTCTCTCTCTCTTTCTCTCTCTCTCTCTCTCTTTCTTTCTCTCTCTTTTGTTTTGTTTTTTGTTTTGTTTTTCAAGACAGGGTTTCTCTGTGTATCCCTGGCTGTCCTGGAACTCACTCTGTAGACCAGGCTGGTCTCGAACTCAGAAATCCATCTGCCTCTGCCTCCCAAGTGCTGGGATTAAAGGCGTGCACCACTAAACCCAGCCTCAAATTGTTTTATTTTGTTCTGCTGTTTTGTTTGAAAGAAAGAAAAGAAAAAGACAGTGTTCTATAAAACCTCAAACCTTGAGGCTGTGCAAAGCTTTAGCTAAGACTGTTTTGCTGTGACAGCAAACATCTAGAACTTTATTTGTGCTGTTTATGTCATATCTTCCTTCCCCTCCCTGTGAGATCTGGTCCCAGTCCACGCAGGGCAGAGACTTGCCTTGGCACCGGCTCTGGGTGGAGTTGGGGGTTCCACAAGAGTCAAGTATCCCTGATGAATGAGTACTTCTGGCTTTTGTTTCCTACCTCCCTCTGCCTTCTCCCTCAGCCCGCTTTCGGAAGGTTCCCAGACAGTATTGAGCCCCTCCGTGACCTGCGGGCCCACAGGCCTCCTCCTGTGCCGCCCTGTCGTCCTCACCGTGCCCCACTGTGCTGAAGTCATCGCCGGAGACTGGATCTTCCAGCTCAAGACCCAGGCCCATCAGGGCCACTGGGAGGTGAGGCACCCGGTGTGGTGACTGACTCTCAGAACTGATGGATCCCAGCCCGGATGACAGCTTCCTCTTCATCCCCCATAGGAGGTGGTGACCTTGGATGAGGAGACCCTGAACACCCCCTGCTACTGCCAGCTGGAGGCTAAGTCCTGCCACATCCTGCTGGACCAGCTGGGGACCTACGTGTTCACAGGCGAGTCCTACTCTCGCTCTGCGGTCAAGCGGCTCCAGGTGGCCATCTTTGCTCCAGCCCTCTGCACCTCCCTGGAGTATAGCCTCAGGGTCTACTGTCTGGAGGACACGCCTGTAGCACTGAAGGTAGGGGCTTGTCAGGGCACGGCGGGGGCATCAGCACAGCCAGTCAGTTGTTAGAACCCTCCCCGGATGCATGGTCCCTGCCAGGCTTCTTTCTGATACCAGCCTCAGAACAACACTGGACAGGCATGAAGGCCTTCTGCCAAGACAGGTGTGCGGTTCAGCATTGTGAGCAGTACAGGGTACGTGTATGTGTAGTCGTGTAAGTGAGAGAGATGAGCAGCTTGTTAGCAAGCTCAGGTCATACCTAGCAATCGGGATGCTGTCCAGTGGTGAGAGGCCCAACTATGGCAGGCGCCTGCTCACAGATATTCTGTACCCTGCAGCTATGGTGTGTGTGTTTGTGTGTGTGTGTGTATGTGTGTGTGTAACAGGAGAATTGGTGAACAAGAGGCAGAGACCAGTTAGGAAACTGGGGGTAAGCCCCAGCCCGTGTCCACCCTAGCCAGGGGTGGCGTGAAGATCAGTGGCAGTGGCCAAGAGATGAGACTAGACCTTGTGCTTGGTCAGTAGGATGGACAGACCAGGAACTGGTGGATGAGCTAGGAAAACCTGGGCTTCTAGCAGACACAAAAGAAAAGGCAGTGGAGACCGAAAATGAGGGGAGGGAAAAGCAGGGGAGAGGATGGGCAAAGATGGAGGGGGCTAATATTGGCCAATGTGGAGGCCAATGTAGGCACCTCCTGTCTGTCGTACATGCCTCAAAGCCCTTGTCCTTTCCTTCCCCAACTCTGTCCCATTCCCAGGACATAGATGGAGGATATACAGTCCTCCGAGAAGCCTCCTCCTGGCTCTGGGTTGTGATTTCTCCCTGTTACTCTGTCTCTTGAGTCTCCTGTGGCTTTCTCAGGCTGCATGCTGGGGACTGATGCAACCCAGATGAAAAGGCCCCGTGGGAGAAGGGTGTCCCCTGTGGGGACCGTGCTACCCTGACATTCCAGGAGGCCTCCAAAAGGGGGGCGGTCACTGCTGGCAATCTCTTCCCGCTGGATCTCGGTGGCACTGGTGTTGGCCCGTGTCTACGCTAACCAGGGGCTGGCGTGAAGATCAGCAGGGAAGTCGCCACACTCTGGCCCGATTGTGTCCTTTACTTGTTCAAGCCCCGTCTATTCACCCATCCGTCCATCCTCTACCTTTTCGCTCATTGTGATAATACATAATACACTCCCGCAGTAAGCAGGCATGCATTCATCCAGCTATTATCCATCTCTTCGCTCATGTGTCTTTCCTTCAAACGTTCTTCTATTCATGGACCTGTCATTTGTGTCTCTGTTTATCTTTACCCACACATCTATCCAATGATCCAACCATCCATCATTCATCCATCATGTTACAGTAGTTGGCTGGTCTGCTCTACTCACCCCATTGATCTGGATTCTTGAATGGAAGACGAAGACACACACACAGCCTTATATTTAATATGCCTTAAACAGCTCAATGGCTGGGCACTTCCAAGACTCCCGGTGGCTAACCCACTTTCCCCTCAGATAGTCCTGAATTACCACCTTCTAAAACCTATATCCTATCTTGGCCAGACCCAGACCTATAGTCCACCCTGGGCCACGACCCCTAACTCTCACATGTTGGCTGTCTCTTTGTCTTATACTTCTCTCACCTGATCCTTCTGCTTCCCCGGCAAGGCGGTTCTGCCTTTCTCTCTCTCCTGTGTCTCTTGCCCAGGAATCCTAAAAGTCCTGTTTCTGTCTCACTGCCCAGCCATTGGCTGCTGGCAGCTTTACCAATCAAAGCCAGCTGGTGGCAGGGACCCTCAGCAACTTACATGTAGTGTGTGAATTCCCATGTAATTTTGGGAACCCAGTTAGCATAATATAAGCAATAAACTAAATCCACAACACTATCATCCATCTATTCATCCATCCATCCATCCACCCATCTATCCATCCATCCATCTATCCATCATCCACCCACCCATCCATCCATCCATCCGTCCACCCACCCATCCATCCATTCATCATCTTTGTGTTCCCCTATCCTTCCAGCAGACTTCTGTCAGTATCCCTACTATACATCTAGCCTATCTATACATGTATCTAATTTTCCTTCCAAGCTTCTGTTTTATCCATGCATATGTTATCTGTCTGTCTCTCTCTATCCATCCATCCATCCTTCCATCCATCCATTCATCTACCCACACCTTTTCCATTCATCTGAAACACCTTCTTAACTGGATCAGACAGGTCTGGCTCCAGACCTGCAACTTGAAGTATAAAAGAGCCTTAGGTCAAGGGTAACAAGTCCCTCCCTCCCCTACCCCCACAGGAGGTCCTGGAGTTGGAGAGAACTCTGGGTGGCTACTTGGTGGAGGAGCCCAAGCCTTTGCTCTTTAAGGACAGTTACCACAACCTCCGCCTCTCCCTCCATGACATCCCCCATGCCCACTGGAGGAGCAAACTACTGGCCAAGTACCAGGTGAGCCCTGGGCCTGGGGAGGGGTGGCAGGGGTGAACCACTGCTCCATCCTTTGTAGAGAAGCCCTGCTTCCCAGATCTTTTGTCCCTGCCCTGTGTTCCCACTTTGCCATTCTCCGTGCTCCCTGCCCTGTGTTCCCACTTTACCATTCTCCGAGTTCCCAGCCATCTTCAGGCCCAAGCTTAAATTCTCAGCCACGAACAACAACGTCTTCGTCCCCTTTTGCACCTCACCCAACACAAACACTTGTGGCCATCACCACCACACCCATCTGAAGAAGTACAAGCCTACAGACTGATTCTGCTCATTGCTGCCTCTCAAGTCCCTCTGCTCCATCTTTTTTTATTTTTTTTAAGATTTATTTATTTTATTTATATGAGCACACTGTTGCTATTTCCAGATACACCAGAAGAGGGCATCAGATCCCATTACAGATGACTATGAGCCACCACGTGGTAGCTGGGGATTGAACTCAGGACCTCTGGAAGAGTAGTCAGTGCTCTTAACCGCTGAGCCATCTCTCTCCAGCCCCATCTGCTGCATCTTGTGGTGTATGACACCATTGAGACCCTGCATATTCCAGCTTTCTGTATTTATGCGCATTCAGGCTTCTGTCTTCCCCCTCCCACTCCCTCCCAGATCTGAGACATCAGTGCCATTTAGCCACCCAGCTTTCCCTTCCCTTGACTATTTCATAGAGAGACTCCAGCTGCCCCCAGAGCCCAGCCCTCTCTGAGGCTGGGCCCTGCCCACTCCCCCCACACCCCCAGCATCCCTGGTCTTACCTGGGACCCTCACCGCCTTTCCTGCAGGAGATTCCCTTCTACCATGTGTGGAATGGCAGCCAGAAAGCCCTGCACTGCACTTTCACCCTGGAGAGGCATAGCCTGGCCTCCACTGAGTTTACCTGTAAGGTCTGCGTGCGGCAGGTGGAAGGGGAAGGCCAGATTTTCCAGCTGCACACAACGCTGGCCGAGGTGAGGGTCAATGCGGGGAAAGGGGGAGGGGAGGAGGGTGGTGGTGGTGGCTGAGGCCGAGATGAGGGTCAACGCCGGGGGAGGGGAGAGTGGGAGCGGGCGGGGGTGGGAAGGAGGGGGGTTGGTAGCTGAGGCTCCGGCACATGGCATGTCACTCCCCAGCACCTCCCATAAGTCCTCTCTCCTTCACCTCCCGAGTCAGTCACATCAGGGACTGGTCACCTAGAGTGAGCCACAGTCGCCTACTAAGCGCTGTTCAGGTGACATATATTACCGTAGCAAGGTATCATGCCCATGGGGAGAGGGTTAGAATGGTCCCCATGTGAAAGATGAGAGTCTCAAGGGCTGGGGCTGTAGCTCACTTGGTAGAGTGGCTTGTATGGTGCTTCTGTCTCCACCACCAAATAAAACCAGGTGTGGTGTGGTGCTACATACCTGTAACCCCAGCACTTGGGATGTAGAGGCAGGAGGATCATATCAGGAGTTCAACATTGTCCTCGGCTTCATTGTAAATTTGAGATAGCTTGGGCTATCTCAAAAAAAAAAAAAAGGTCTTAGTGAGGGGAGTATCAGTATATTATATATGTCCACCAGGCAAGGCTGGCTTTGAACCTGGTTAAGGTAAGGGCTGACTGTCACTCCCAACCACTAAATCCAAACTAAGCCATAAATACCCAGACCCCCTAAGCTGACCAGTGTAGTAAAAAGCACTTCCCACAGGTCTCAAGCCATCTCTGCCCTAGGCCGGTCACATGAGCCTCTCTAGACTGTTCCCCACTTATAGACTGGTCTGTGTGGGCTAGGCCGTGGCTGGGACTCCTGCGGCTTCCTTATCGCAAGGCGAAGTCAGCACGCGCCAAGGCCATCCCGAGCAAGATGGTACCTGACTGACACGGGACACAGAGCGACCCTTGCCTTTCAGACCTGAGCAGCTAAGAGAGAACCAGAGGAGACGAAGATGAGCGTAGAGCCCAGTGCATCATGGGTACTGGGCAGCACTCTACCAATTAAGCTACAGCTTCAGCCCTCAAGCCCCCTCCCCAGGCAGGCAGACAGGGTGAGCCCCTACCTCAGGCCCCTCCCCAGGCAGGCAGACAGGATGAGCGCCTGTGTAGCGCGCTGAGGTTATCTCACTCCGGTCCCTGCTCTTCCAGACACCCGCTGGCTCCCTGGATGCTCTCTGCTCTGCCCCTGGCAGTGCTGTCACCACCCAGCTGGGACCCTATGCCTTCAAGATACCACTGTCCATCCGTCAGAAGATCTGCAACAGCCTCGACGCCCCCAACTCACGGGGCAACGACTGGCGGCTATTGGCGCAGAAGCTCGCTATGGACCGGTGAGTATCCGAGACTGCAGTCACGCCCATTGCCCTCATCCTCAGGTCCTGGCACAGCAATGGGGTGCGAGTCCCGGCCGACAAAGGCCGACCTCCAGCTCAGCTTCCCTTGTGCTGTGATCCGTGACAGATCCACAGCTGGCTTGGGGTGCACCGAGCCTGGGGTGGTGGCTGTCCCACTTCATGTCCTTCCTCGTAGTGTCCCTCGCAGAGAAATGGCCTGCAAGCCAGGTGGGCTTTAAGTGACTGCCACCGCTCTCTGGGAAAGCCAGGGGTAGACCCAGCCCTGACACCAGGTCCATGTGGCCACTACCAGCACTGAAAGCTAGATACACATGGAAGCGGTGCTAAGTGGTCACCCAATAGAAGTGGGTATAAAAGATGGCTCTGTCAGTGCAGCGCTTGCTTCATAAGCATGAGGACCTGAGTTCAGTCCGCAGAGCCTGTGAGAAAATGCCGAGCATGCTGACACACACTGATAATCCCAGCGCTGGGGAGACAGAGACAGGAAGCTCCCTGGGATTTGCTAGCTAGCCACTCTAGCTGAATAATGAGAAATCCTGTCTCAAATGAGGTGGATGGTATTTCTAAGAATGACACATGAGATTGTCTTCTGACACATGCGCGCGCACTCACACACACACACACATGCACATGCTAAAAATTAATTTTTAAAAAGACATCTAGGGGCCAAGCGGTGGTGGCGCACGCCTTTAATCCCAGCACTTGGGAGGCAGAGGCAGGTGCATTTCTGAGTTCGAGGCCAGCCTGGTCTACAGAGTGAGTTCCAGGATAGCCAGGGCTACACAGAAAAAAACCCTGTCTCAAAAAAACAACAACAAAAAAAAAATGGCGTCTAGGGCTGGAGAGATGGTTCAGCAGTGAAGAGCAGTGACTGTTCTTCCAAAGGCCTTTAGTTCAAATCCCAGCAACAACATGGAGGCTCACAACCATCCATAAATGAGATCTGACACCCTCTTCTGGTGTGTCTGAAGCCAGCTACAGTGTACTTAACATATATTCGATAAATAAATCTTAAAAAAAAAAAAAAGACATCTAGTTACTATAATGGGAGAAGCTTACAAAGATGGCCAGAGACTCTGCTCCAACCCTTAAAGAAGCTCATGCAGCAGGATCAGGCCCAGAGTGAAATGAAAGGGAATGCCAGAGAAGAGCGTGCTTGAAAGGTCTCTGGAGATCCCGGCGACTTTTGGTGGTGGTGATGGCGATAAAGAAGAGGAGAGGGTGCTTTGCGTGAGCTCAGGCTTCGTCAGCTGTGTGAGGAGATGTGGGAATCAACCCCTCCTCGCTGTGGAGTTTTATCCGGCAGTTTAAAAGAACCAAGATGGATCTTGGCTCACAGCTTCAGGGGCTCTTATCCCTGTAGTTTTCGCCACCACTGCTGTGCATTAAAGCAAAGCTGATCACTGTGGCAGGAGGCCATGATGGAGCACTCACCTCAGATGTAGACAGGAAGGGCCTGGGCAAGACATATCCAGTGACAGGTCTCCTCCCACCGTGCCTCACTTTCACAGGTCCAGCCCTAGCCAGCAATGTATTTAGATGTTGCACATGCATGTGTTTAGCATATGTGTGTATACAGCACACTCTGCGTGGGGCATGTGTGGAGGTCAGAGGATAACCTCCAGTCTCTTTGTTCTTCTGCCGTGTGTGTCAGGCTAACCCAGGAGCTTTCAGGGACCCCCCTGTTGTGCTTCCCAGCCCTCTGAAATGGAGTGCTAGGAACAGTATGGCTTTCATGTTGGCTGCAGGGATTTCAACTCAAGTCTACACTTTTACACACAGAACCATCTTGCCAGCCTTCATGCAGATTCCGAGTCCCTCCATGGGTTTATTTGTTGATGAGGGCAGACACTCAGGATGCAGGGGCTTGCTCGGAGCCACCCTGCTAGCAGGAGATCAAGAGAGAGATGAGTCTTAGCACACCTGCCTAGGGCTGCAAAGCCTACAACTGGGAAACCCAGAAATCAGACTCAAGGCTGCGGGACTCCGGAGCCCACAGTCTTCCCACCCCAGGCTGGTCACCTCAGGGGCGCCAACATTTCTGTTTCCTTCCGACAGGTACCTGAACTACTTCGCCACCAAAGCTAGTCCCACAGGCGTAATCTTAGACCTCTGGGAAGCTCGGCAGCAGGATGACGGGGACCTCAACAGCCTGGCCAGTGCCTTGGAGGAAATGGGCAAGAGTGAGATGCTGGTAGCCATGGCCACTGATGGCGATTGCTGAGTGCCTGTGACCACAGGCCTGTGGGGACCAGTAGGAGACGGTGCAAAGAGGCCTGGCAGCCTCTCCACAGGGGGTGTCCAGCCTCCACCACCCCTGGCTCACAGCTGGAATGATCCCTCACCCCTCCTCCCCGCCACAACCCTCAGACCACCACCAGCCTTAGAAAGTCTCTGTGCTCTACTGCTGAGGGGCCCGGGATCCTCTACCCCCCACCATTCCCCCAGCTTCCTCTGGGATGGGCTGAGGCCTCTGGGGCAGCTGAAGGCCAGAGGCTTTCCCCCCACAACACACCACCCTCAGCCCTGTGACTTTGGGGGGCCCACAGGTTTCAAGTCTGTGTTCACGTGGTCCTCGGCTAGGGACCGCTCTCCTATCCCGGGTCCTCTTTGAAAGGTCGAGTTCGGTTCAGGCAAACTGCTTTCTCCTGTCCACCGGCAGGGGCGATGGGGGGGAGAATGAGCCAAGCTTCAGGCAGTAAGTGAGCAAAACCAGTAAAGGCAAAGAAAGACCCAGTTTCTTAGGGAACGCAAATGATTTATTATCCAGATACTTGGATAGGTCCTTTTTAAGAAAACAAATAAACAAACAAAAAAGTAAGAAAAGGGAAAAAAAAAACCTTTTATCCTTGAATGCGGTTTAAGAATGGCTATCCTTGCGATTTGGGCCGTAGGCGAGTGCACTCATGGGCACGTGTGTGCCTGAGTGTGTGTGGGCATGGGTGTGGTCCGTAAGAGACTGCGTAGGGGAAGGCTTTGCTATGGCAAGGCCTCAGTTTCCCTAGCTGTTCAGGGAGCTGAGACAGGGTTTTAGCCATGGCACTGAGTTGTGAAAACACAAGCAGAAGCTGGGGCTTGGCGGCCCTCCAACCCTCCAGAGGCCCCCCCCCCCAAGGATGCCCTTCTGTGGCCTCCTCTGGTTTTGGAGGCCCCAGGGGAGGCCCAGGCCAGCTGTGGTCCCGGGAGACTGTTCAGGTCTATTTTACTTTGGAGATTCCTGGTCTCGCGATAGCCAAGGCTCTGACTGAGAGGGAGGGGCCCTTCCGGGGAGGGTTCTCTCCCAGGCTGGGTGGCTCGGTGTCTAGGCACTAGCTGGTCCACACCCCTGTGCCTCTAGCCCTTACTTTACCCACTGATCTCCCTACTGGAGTCAGGAGATATGAAGGTAACTTTTCTAAGTAGACCAGCTGTCTACCCATTCTTGGCCACCGCCCATTCTGGGATGTTCCACAGTGGAAGGGATGAATTCTTGTCCCTTCAGCCCACAGACAGTGATGGGGACCAGGACCTCACTGTAGACATAGAGATCCTATGGAAGGATGCTGATGTCCCTGAACTGCCCTTGAGGCCAGCCTGGGCAGGTCCTGAGTTTTGAAAGTTGGGGCCTCTGTGGGGAGGCAGGTTTCATGGCCACAGACCCAACAAGCATCTATACCCTGGTTTTCCTGCAGTGGCTCCTGAAGTGTGGGGCTCTGAGACAGACCAAGGTCCCCCTGGCATCTAGGTAAACAGTGCCTCATAGAGTAGCCCTCAGCTCCTCCTGCCAAAGATGCTCATCCTTGTGGGCACGCTCTTGCTGGTCACTGTTAACCCACACATAGAAGGGGGAAGCCCGGGAGCCAAGTTGTAGCTGTACTGTGTGACTTCAGGCACATAAACGCTTTCTCTGGGCTCAAGTGTCCTTTTATCCTGGGATGCTCCACGAGGCCCCTTGGGTGTTCCCACGCTTCTCTGGGAATCAAGTGGAGACAAATTGATTGTGGTCTGCATGCTCTCTCCTTTGCCCATCCTCGGAAACCTGCCTGTCTGGGCCCTGGTGGGAGCGCTTCGTGAGCGAGTCCCGGTCTACAGTCCGACTCTTAGAAGGTGCTCAACATCTGGGGCACGGAGGCTGGAGCCTGGGGCAGGGCTCCAACCGGACAGCCCAGGTAATGTCGGCCAACTCAGGGCTGAGCCGGACAGGGCTGTTGGGTTGGGTTTCCATTCCTGCCTCCCATGAGATGGAGCCACCCCTTCCCATTCCTGGTCAGCTTGGTGTTGCCGGGTCCTGCAGGGTATTTCTGTGTCATCTTGGGTGTATGTGTGTTTGCCACTGCGTGTGTGTGCGTGCGTGCGTGTGTGTGTGTGTGTGTGTGTGTGTGTGTGTGTGTGTCTGTATTTGTGACGAGTGTGTGCGTGCATGCCTGTGCTTTTCAACTTGGGCACTTCAGGGTGCCCTTCCCAGAACGCACACAGCTGTCCCCACATGTGGACATGACCTCTGTGCCCAGGCTTGTGCCTCTGGAGGTGGACGCGCCTGTTTGCTGTCCCCGAGTCGCAGTCAGTCGGTGTATCTCCTATGTGCCTCTCCTGCCCTTTCTCAATGGGGCCAGGCTTCTGAGCTCTGGCCAGAACACCCCCTGAGGGACAGGGACCCTCCTCATCCCTGGGTCTTCAGGGCTCTCTGGTCCCCATCTTGAGGCTCCCAGGCAACTGAGTCAGCACCTTCCTCCTACCCTCAGAGGTCAGGTGGGTGGGAGCTCGGATGTCGGGCTGTGAACTTGGCTGTGTGTCTGTGGGTTCTGATACACTGGGGACAGTCCCGGCCCCGCTTGTTCATTCTGTAAAACAACTTGTAAATAGTCTTTAGCATTCCTCTTGTAACAAAATTAATTTTTATGAAATAAATTATATTTCCTAGTCTAATTAAAAAAAAAAATCCAGGTCCTGGTCTGATGTCTTCTCTTGTTTTTTTTTTTTTTTTCTTTTCCTTTTGGTTTTTCGAGATAGGGTTTCTCTGTGTAGCCCTGGCTGTCCTGGAACTCACTCTGTAGACCAGGCTGGCCTCGAACTCAGAAACCCGCCTGCCTCTGCCTCCCAGGTGCTGGGATTAAAGGCGTGCGCCACCACCGCCCGGCTCTTCTCTGTCTTTTAACGTCAGTTGAGAGTGCCCTGTTTTTCCTGCGTTTCGCTGCTGTTCAGAGCTCCAGCCCTTGATCCAGCTCAATAGCCCCATCCCACAGAGGGGGAAACGGGCTTCCTGACAGTTGCACAGCACCTTAGGGCCCCTGGAGCTCAACTTGCTCACCAGCCAGGCCTTAAATCACAGAGCAGAGGTGGGAGGGAGGAAGGCATAAGACCGGCCCCCATTGGCCCGTCCAGTAGGATGTGCCCCAGCTGAGGCTGAGTGGTCAGTTGGATGCCTTGCCGGCAGGAGGAGAGTGAGTACACTGGGAGGGTGTGAACCTGATGGTTTACACCCCAGGCAAATGCTCCATCTAAGGAGGAGGAGAGTGTCATCATTCCTAAGCAGATGATAGACAGCATTGTGTGTTCTGCAAGAATCTCCCTGCAGGTGGCACCTGCTAATGAAATCATAAACCTGTGCTGGCTTTCCTGCCAGTGAACCAGTCTGCTGGTGGAGGGGGTGCATATTCTAATTTTCATGACCCATAGTTACCTCTGCTTAAGCTGGTTCCTGTCACCCTGTGGACCTCAGGCCTCACCCTGCATCTCGGTTAGCAGTTCCCAGTCCCCGAGGCCTCCAGTCTCTTGAGTTTGGAGTGAAAGCCCTTGACCTGGTGTGTGGAGGATCATGATGCCCACCACTCATTTAAGGGTCTGGAGAGTCCTGTGCTGAGACTCTGTTCTTATATGAACACACGGTACTTTACCAAACATCTGTCTGCTAAGCTTCAAGGGTGAGAGGTTCCTGTGGGCCCTTTGCCAGCTCTGTCTCTCAAGAACCTGTGGGTGGCTCTAGGGCCATTTCAAAGTAGAGAGCAAGTAGGGCGGGTCTGGAGTGAGAAATTATCAAGGCAAAAGGAAGTCCATAGGTTCTCTGGGTGTTTATGGAGTGTGTGTGTGGGAGGAATGGGGCAGGGCACATGATATATGCACACTTGTGCGTGCGCGTACACACACACACAGACATACACACTTGGCCTTCTTTCACTACTGGTCAGCCAAGACTGTGACAACCACATTCAGCAAGTTCCTAGCCCCAGACGCTGCCAGGGTGAAGGTCTTTCAAGAGGAATTTATTGATCGGGCAGGCAGGTGGACATGTCCTGGGGGTATGGGGGGTGAGCCAGGCTTGACTAAGCTAGGCAACTCAAGAACAAAAAGTGAAATTTATGGGTGCTACACGGAGGGTAGGGGAGAATAGGAAGAAAAAGTCCTTGCCTAGAGAGAGTGGTTATCTTTGGGTTAGTGGGGTAGAGAGGACAGACAGGTGGACCTGGGCACAAGGGTTGTGAAGCCCAGTGGCTGGCGGTATGAGAAAACAGGACAGGCTAAATTATAGAGGCACAGGGGTCTCCCATGCCACCGTTATTTAGTTCTAGGCCTCAGAAGCCGGCCTTAGAACTTTGTACCTAGAGGTTAAAGCCGCTTCCACTCTGGCCTCTTTAAGTCGTGGGATCTAGAGAGGCAGCTATAGCACTCCCCAGGGATGATTGGCAGCTGGTCTTTGTTGACCTATTAGCAGCTGATCTCCACGATGACAAAACAGCACAGATGCTCATCTCTAGGGTCCCTCACCTCAATGGACCTTGGTGCGAAAGAGAGGTTCTCAGGGCTCCCTGGAACACCTGGCCCTGGGTACTGTAGCTAAGCCACATTTTGGCCAAGGGGCCACAGGAACAATAAGAAACTAACCACTAGATGGCGCCCGAAAACCAGGAAGGATCTGGCTCCCCAAAGCTCCAGAGTCCCTGAAGTTTATGACTGCCGCCCAGGGAGCCTGGGCTGCTTTTCTCCCGGCAGCTCAGGAGTGCCCTCCTCTGGTCTGAAGTGGGAATGACAATGAGACACAGAGCCAATTCACAGAAATTACCATTAGAAGCAAAGGGTTTTAAATCAAAATCCATAAAATGAAAAGGAAACCAACTAAGAATTCCAAACCCTAATTTTTAAAATATGTATTTATTATTAGTGTGTGTATGTGTGTGTGTGTGTGTGTGTGAAAGAGCACACATGTACCACAGTGTGGAGGTCAGAGGACAACTCTGTGCAGCTGGTTCTCTCATCAGTCCTGCCTTAGCTAGGGTTTTACTGCTGTGAACAGACGCCATGACTAAGGCAACTCTTATAAGGACAGCATTTCATTGGGGCTGGCTTACAGACAGGTTCAGAGCTTCAGTCCATTATCAAAGCTGGAGCATGGCAGTGTCCAGGCAGGCATGGTGCAGGAGGAGCTGAGAGTTCTACATCTTCATCTGAAGACTGCTAGGAGAAGACTGGCTTCCAGGCAGCTAGGATGAGGGTCTTAAAGCCCATGCCCGGGCTGGCGAGATGGCTCAGTGGGTAAAGTGAACAACCCATGAGGTTTGCATACAGATCTCTATGTGGATTGTAATTCCAAAGGAAGCTGGAATACCAGAAAGCAAATAAGTAAGTAAATAATAAATAAATAAATAAATAAATAAATAAATAAATAAAGGTGGAGGGATGGAGAATGTGAGAAAGGCAAGGGTCGGTGTATCCAGGAGGCTCTTGAGCAGGAAAGGAGGGGTGGGTTCTGGAGCAAGGTTCGGAGTAGTCAGCGGGAGGAGCAGTAGAAAAGGGGCCAGGCTAAGAAGGCAGCAGTAGAGGAATGTACTGATTGTAAATGCAGAATTGGGGTAGGGGATACAAGGAAAAGTGAACACCCCTGGTTGGTGATGTTAATCTTTTTCTTTGAGGCCAGGAGGACAGACCACGCCAGTGGGGTGTGGCCCTGGAGTCTGAAGCAGGTGATAGAGAAGCTGAGGTGTGTAGGGAATGCTGGGAAGCCCTGGCTTGGGTTGGTGGTCATGGATTCTAGTGGACCCGCCTGACGGCTAGTGACTCTCTCATAAACTGGGTCAAAGTGAGCCGCCCAGACCACCAGGAAAACAGAGGTTTGGGTGTTACCAAGACCTTGGGCTCTAAGCAGACAAAGGGTGAAAGTAAAGGGGTGTCCCCACGCGTGCCGCAGAGACAGGGCTCAAGAGCCGGAGTCCCCTAAAGGTCATAACTTTCCGAGGGAGCTGACGAACCAGCACATATCAAGGAGGGCTAGCTGCAGTCAACTGAGGAAGTGACTTGGTTTAGAACTAGTTATTGCGGAAATCTTAGAAGTAAGTACAAATGTCTCTTCTGGCGGCTGTGGAACCCGGAAGAAAATCCGACTGGCGAGCCTAGAACAGGAGCGTTGCAGTGGCAGAAGACGACCACAAGGTGGCAGCATCTACCGGTAAACCCCGATAGGCTCGCTCCAAAGAAGGTATCCTAGCGCCCCAGGGAAAAGGTGGGAAAGGAGAGGCAGGCGACCCTGGGGCAGGAGGATGGACTACCGAGGAAGACTCTGTCCTTTTTATTTTGTTTTGTTTTGTTTTGTTTGGGGGAGGTTCAAGAAAAGTACCCACTAATTTCGTTAAAAAAACATTTACACAGTTTCTTTTGTGAATTTAAATTTTTAATAATTTTATTAATTTTTAAAGAATTTTGTAGGATTGTATTCTAATCAGATTCACCCCGACTCCCCCCACCTCCACTTCAACTCCCTGTCCACCCAACTTTCTGTGCTATCCTGGTTACTTCTCTCTCTCTCTCTCTTCCTCTCCCTCTCCTTCTCCCTCTCCCTCTCCCTCCTCTCTCAACTCATGGAGTTCAATTTGCATTGTCTAAATTAGCTATCAAACAGCAGTAGCTCTTCTAGTAGGGGTTGGACTTGCTGCCCACTTACCCCACCTCCGTGCTGAAATTTGGACTGGCTTAAGTTTGCATGGGCCTTACGCATGTGTCTTAGTTTGGGTTTTATTCCTGTGAAGACATACCATGACCAAGGCAATTCTTGTTTTTTTTTGTTTTTGTTTTTGTTTTTGTTTTTGTTTGTTTTTTGAGACAGGGTTTCTCTGTGTAGCCCTGGCCAGTCGTGGGGAAGGACCATGTAATTAAAAAAATAATAATAATTGGGCTGGCGAGATGGCTCATCTGGTAAGAGCACTGACTGCTCTTCCGAAGGTCCTGAGTTCAGATCCCAGCAACCACATGGTGGCTCACAACCACCCGTAATGAGATCTGACGCCCTCTTCTGGTGCGTCTGAAAACAGCTACGGTGTATTACACTGGAGCAAGCCGGGCCAGAGCGAGCTGGGCTGGAGCAAGCAGGGTCCTGAGTTCAATTCCCAGCAGCCACCTGAGAGCTCACGGCTGTCTGTACAGCTACAGTGTACTCATACATATAAAATAAATAAATATTTTTTAAAAATTATTAAAAAAATAAAATAAAATAATTTTAAAAAAGGCTCTAGGTATAACAAACACTGGGTTTGTTTGTTTGGTTGGTTGGTTTGCTTTTTTGGTTTTTTCGAGACAGGGTTTCTCTGTGTAGCCCTGGCTGTCCTGGAACTCACTCTGTAGACCAGGCTGGCCTGGAACTCAGAAATCCGCCTTCCTCTGCCTCCCAAGTGCTGGGATTAAAGGCATGCGCCACCACCGCCCGTTGAACACTGTTTATTGTCAACCAGACAGAAGTTAGAAGCGCAGCAAATGGGCCTCCAGCCACGTCTGTGATGCATTATTTAAACTACACTAATTGAATTGGGGGGCCCAGCCCACTATGAGCGGCACCATTCCCTAACCAGGGAAATCGTGAACTGTATAAGGGTGAAGAAAGCTAGCTGAGCTCGTGCGTGCACATGTTCACTGTTCTCTACTGACTTCCGGTGGAATGCAACCTGCTGCTTCTGCCTCACGCTGCCTCGGTTTCCCTGCCAAGATGGACAGGAAGAGAAACTGTGACCTAAACCCTTTCTCCCTTAGGGTGCTTTTGCCCACAGTGTTTGATCATAGGAACAGAAAAGTAAACTAAGACATCTGCTAAGGGCAGGAAAGGGAGAGCATGCAGTCCTACAGTCTTGGAAGATGAGGGGCCAAACACTTTTTATGAGCCCACTCAACCTGAATTTCCTATAGCTGCCTATGTTTTTTGTTCACTGGACACAAGCTAGAGTCATCTTGAAAAAAAGGAAACCTCTTCCATCAGATTGGCCTGTAGGCAGATCTATGGGGCATTTTCTTAATTAGTGATTGGCCTGTAGGCAAATCTATGGGGCATTTTCTTAATTAGTGATTGGCCCACTGGGGACAGTGCCATGTGTCGCAGGATGTTTGATCACACTGTGAACCCCCAAGATTGTGATGTTTACTGGAAAAATCTGTTTCTAGTTGTGGTGTGACTCAGTCTTTTTTTTTTTTTTTTTTTTTTTTTTTTTTTTTTT
>NW_022196909.1:11174874-11189810 GCF_008632895.1 Mastomys coucha
CGAACTCAGAAATCTGCCTGCTTCTGCCTCCCAAGTGCTGGGATTAAAGGCGTGTGCCACCACCGCCCAGCTGGTGTGACTCAGCCTTAGTACACACCTTTAATCCCTCTGGCGGGAATGCAGTCATGCCCTTAGCACACACCTTTAATCCAAAACAATGAGGGAAAGTTAGTTTGTAGAGGGAAGCACCCCGTGTTTGAAAGTGATGTCTAATTGAGTGGCAGACAAAGTGATGAATCAGAGAAAGATTGGACAGAATAGAATATGCCCAACCCTCAGGAGAACAGAGAGTGAAAGAGGGGCTTACTTAAGAAAGAGCAGTGCAGAGAGGAAGAGGAGAGAGTCTTTACTGGGACAGTTTTACAGAGACAGGTTGCAGAGGGAGAACAAGCTAGACACAGGTGAGGAGAGAAGGAGCCAGAGGATGAGAGGGACCCCGGGGACCAGAACAGATTGCTGAAGTTAGCATGAGGTCAAGCAGAGCAATTCAGGAGACGCCTAGAAAAACCAGACTGGATCAGTCAGTGTGAAGAAGAGTTTCAGCCAGAACAGCTGAGTTGAACCAGCCAGCCAGAACTCAGAAAAGAAAAAAAAAAAAAAAATCAAAAAAACAAAAAAAAAACTAGGAAAGAATGAGCTTGAAAGAAATTCAGCGGCTGGGCAGTGGTGGTGCATGCCTTTAATCCCAGCACTTGGGAGGCAGAGGCAGGTGGATTTCTGAGTTCAAGGCCAGTTTGGTCTACAGACTGAGTTTCAGGACAGCCAAGGCTACACAGAGAAACCCTATCTCGAAAAAAAACAAAACAAAACAACAACAACAACAAAAAAAAAACAAAGAAAGAAAGAAAAAAAAAGAAAGAAATTCAGCAGTAAGTCTCAGAGGCTGAAAACGTTCTAGGCCTAGATAAGATTGTACGGAGGCTAGACGCTTCCAGGACTAGGCCTAGGTTAGCAGATGGAGGCAGTAAGCCTCTGAGATGACAATTGCATTAGGCCAATGAAAGATACGTTTATAGCCAGGCCTTGTAGGTGGTCCTGGCTTGTATTAAAAGCAAGCTGAGCAAGCCAGAAGGCAGCTTTACTCCATGGCTTCTGTTTCAGCTCCTGCCTCCAGGAGTCCCTCCTCACTCCTGAGTTTCTGCCCTGACTTTCCTTCGTATGGACTGTGTGACTGGAACGTTTAAGCCCACTAAATCCGTTCCTTCCCATGTTGCTTTTGGTCCACGATGCTCATCACAACAATAGAAAGCAAACCGAGACTGCATCCCTTTTTCCTCCGTTCCCATCTCTGCTGGCTACATTTATGTGGATGTGACACAACAGCCCTAAGGCACTTTCTTAATGATCGATGGGGAGGACCCAGCCCATGATAGGTGGTGCCATCCCTGGACTGGTGGTCCTTGGTTCTATAAGAGCAGGTTGAGCAAGCAAGCCATGAGGAGCAAGCCAATAAGCAGCATCCCTTCATGACCTCTGCATCAGCTCTTGCCTCCGGGTTCTTGACTATTTGAGTTCCAGTTCTGACTTCCTTTGGTAATAAACTGTGATGCTGGAAGCATACACCAAATGCACTGTTGCTTCTCCAAGTTGCTCTGCTCATGGCGTCTCATGCTTCATGACATCAATGATAGCCCCAACTAGGACACCTGGCTCTCATCTCCCTCTCCTCTTCCTTTCCCTCATGTGTGTAGGAACGAAGTTGCTAGAAGGTTGTTACAAAATCTTTCCCTGGTCTGACAATCCTTATGCTTCAGTGGTTACCATCATAGGTACTCCTCAGCTGCACCCGGCCAAAGGACACAGACAAGGAGAACCTGCTCAGACTAGCTTTTTGTTTGCTGTGCTTTTTCTGATCCGGAGGTAACCTTTGCCCACTCTGTGCCCTGTAGGGAATGTGCCCAGGGTCTGGAGCATGCTAGCTTCTGCTCTCCTACAGAGCTGCATTCTAGTCCCCATGTGTTCCCCTTGCAGTTGATGCTGGTATTTAGGCCATGTTTTGAGATATACTCATTTCTCTGAGCCTCAGCCACGTGTGTATGTGGGTATGTGAGTATGCATGTGTATGTATGTGTGTGTGTGAGTGGGAAGTGTGTGTGTATGTGTGTCTGTGTTACACATTATTAAAAGCTTGTTATTTTTCTTCTGTGCATGATGTTAGGGATCCTTCGCCAACTAAGAACCATGATGGGTAGAGAAAATTCTAATTTTTTTTTTCTCCCTTCCACACTTATAAAAAGAAGCCTACTAAGCTTTGGCCCCACTAAGTCCCCAGCTGGTCTCTGGGACTGACCCACACCACCTTGCTTGTGCCCGAGCTTTCTCTGGCCTTGTCCAGGACATCAGCCAATTCCTGCTCTGCCCCTTTCTATTCCCCTCGTGTCCCTACTCCCTCTCCCCTGGTGTTCTGTAAGGAGAGCACAGGCATGCATCCCCCACCCCCAGCGCCGCCAGGGTCTCAAGTAGCCTCTGCTGACCTCAAGCTTACTAGGTAGCTGAGGTAAGCCTGAACCCCAAATCCTCCAGAGTGGTAGGTGAGCATCTCCACGCCCACTCCCCCTGCAGGTCAATGGAGGCAGTCACCCACAGTGATAAGGGCTTAGGTAGAAGGGGATCCCACTCTTGGGTGTTTCCTTAGGTTCCCCACTTTTTTTTTTTCTCAAAAAGAAAACAAAAACAAGCAGGTCTGCTTCTTAACCCCTACTCTGCTCTGTCCTGCCCTTCGGAGCACGGGAGCCATCTTCAGCTCTCTCCTGAACTTTGATCTCGGAGTCTCCCCAAAGTTTCTCTTCTGCAGGTTTGGCATCTAGATTGCCCCTCCACACACACACACCTGCTGTGAGTGAGAGAGTGGGCGTCGCTCACTGCCACCGAATAGCTTCAAGCTCCGTCTGAGTCTCTCCACCTAGACTTGGGAGGCCAAGTTCATCCTTACGGGTGCATCCTGCTCTGGAAGTATTGAGGGGGATCAGGGAGGGGAGGGGCACACCAGGGAACGAGACGGAGTGGGGGGAGCGGAGAGATTCTCCCAGATCTCGGGTAGTGGATACCCACAGGGAGTCAGGCAGGACCTGTCCCAAAGCCTCACTTTTCGCGCTTTGCCATTGGACGCCTGCAGTTACGGTCCTACGCCAGGCAGAGGCGCGCGTGGGGGGCGGGGCCAGTGGGAGGAGTCAGCCAACCCGGAAGCGCTGAGCGGGGGAGGGCGGGGCGAGCTGAGAGGGGGAGGGCGGGGCTGAGAGGGCAAGGGCGGAGCCCGGCCTGGCTGAGCTCTGGTCGCAGTGGCACAGCTCCTGGGACCTGGTGGAGGTAGCAGCGGCAGCCGACAGTAAGTGCGGGTGCTGAGGCCCCCATGCTTGGCTGGGTCTCCCCTTCCCGAGGCTGAACCTGGCCTCCCCGCCACACTCTCTCTGGTCCTGAGTGTGGGGACAGCTCAGCCCGAAGGATCCAGAAGGCTTTGCGGGTCCGGATTGGATGCCACAGATGCCTCTGCAGAGAGGACTTGTCTTAGCCTACTGTTTAGGCTCGCTCTAGGTCCCCAGGCTGTGTCCTCAGGAGCCATCGAGGCTCACGGGCTGGTCAGGCATGTTTTCAGTCCCGACGCCCACTCTTTCCAGCTCTGACTGGCCTTTACCCCAGGACCCCAGGCAGAGGCAGGGGCAGGGGCAGCCTGGGCCGGGGAGTCTCTCGGCTTCCCCTCCTTTCTTTGTCTTTCTCTATTCATCCAAAGCCACAGCTACCTTTTATAAAGAGTAATAAGGCCTGTGACCTGGTTAGAGAGGATCCCTGGCAACTTCAGATGCTTGGTCAAGGCTGAATGGTCCTTGATGAATAGACACAGTAGCTGAGAAAGGACTTCGACCCTGTGTGGGTATGGTGACCCACGCTGAGCCACTGAGCCCTGCACCCACTCTCCTAGTCTGAACTTCTAGAAACGGAATGTCTCCTTGCCAGTCTCTGATGGTTCATGATTATCTTTCACATTAAAAAAAAAAATAATAAGCGTATATGTGTATGCCTTTGTGTGGGTATGTCCACTTCTTTCGGGTGCCCACAAAAGCTACAGGAGGGTATAGAATCCCCAAGAGCAAGAGTTAAAAGTAGTTGAGCTACCTGACTAGGGTGCTGGGATCTGAACTCCTTTGAAAGAACAGCAAGCGGGCTCTTCACTGATGAGACATCTCTCCAGATTCTGTTTATATTTTTTTTAAAAAGAAAAAACAATAATTTTAAGAATGTTTGCATGGGGGCCCTGTCTAGTTAGAGGGTCATCTTTAGTTTTTGTGTGAGTAGGCCCTGCTCAGCCTGACAGGACACTGTAGAGCCTCCGGCCTGCCTGCACCAGGACACAGCTGCAGTAGTCAGAGATCTATTCATTCAGCAGTGTTGATGAGGGGCAGTCCCCTTCAGCCATCTCTGCTCATAGCTTCCTTTTCTTTTTCTTTTTGATTTTTTTGAGACAGAGTTTCTCTGTATAGCCCTGGCTGTCCTGGAACTTACTCTGTAGACCAGGCTGGCCTGGAACTCAGAAATCTGCCTGCCTCTGCCTCCCAAGTGCTGGGATTAAAGGTGTGTGCCACCACTGCCTGGCTGCTCATAGCTTCTTGCTGCAGGAGGCCTTGGGGGGCGGGGGGCTACAGGGACTTGGAACCATCAGATAGAGTCACATTCCCAGATTACCCCTTGGGGGAGGGGGAATGAGACTGGGGAATCTGGGGTGGTGGGGTCATCCAGACAGTATGACTATATGTATCATTCCGTGCCACCATGACCTAGGCAAGTGGCTTGAACTTTCTGAGCCTCGGATTCCTCAGTACCTAATACCGGGCTGTCATGGCCGATGGCACTCTGAAGTCCCGCAGACTGAGTGAGATAGGGTCTCACTTAGTCCAGGTTAGTTAGCCCTTAAACTCTCTGTGTAGCAGGGCTGGCCTCGAATCCTGATCTTCCTGCCTCTCCCTCCAGAGTGTTACTGGGTGGCAGATGTATGTGCCACTCTTCCTGGCCTAACTTGACCTAACAGCTAACACACATTGTTCAAGTTCGAAAGGCACAAAAAAATATGAAGAATTACCAACAGTGCTCCCTCCCTGTTTTAGTCTCCCTCAAAAACGGTCACTGTTGGAAGACCTCTGTGTACCTTCCAAGGTATGCTTGTTCCAATCAAGGGTTCCGATTTCTATGTAAATACATTTAGCCCAGGCTTGCTCTTCTGCACTGCTGGCCTTAGTCCACACCTGCCATGATGCTCACACTGCCTGATGTGTTGGCTGTGTTGTCCTTGCCTCATTGGGATGACCTCTGAAGTCACTACAGTTATCATAGCCTGTTCTTCTAGCTTGATTTTTGTCTTTCTCCCTGATCCCAAGACTGGAAGGAAGCTCTCCAGCCAGATGTTGGGGACAGGGTAGACCCTGCATGGATGAGAGATGTCTTCTACGATACCTCAGTCCCTAGTCTCGATGCTCACCCACTCACCTGCCCTGTCTGTGTCTCTCTCTGCCCTCACAGTGGCCTTTGCCTCTGAGGATAATGTATACCACAGCTCCAATGCCGTCTACAGTACCCGGAGCAATCATCACGAAGCTGACCAGGAAGCCCTGCTGGGGAAACTACTAGACTACCCAACCCCGGGCCTGCAGAGGCCAGAGGACCGCTTCAATGGTGCCTACATCATCTTCTTCAGCCTGGGAATCGGGGGCCTACTGCCCTGGAACTTTTTTGTCACCGCCAAAGAGTACTGGGCATTTAAGCTCCGAAACTGTTCCAGTCCAGTGTCTGGGAAGGACCCTGAGGACGCAGACATCCTGGTAAGGGCTGCCTCCCTCACAAGGGGAGACGGGAAGCAGGCAATCCAGAGCCAGGCCATCCTTAGGGGTACTCAAGGGAGGCCGTCGACATGCTCAAAGAGTCTGCGTGTTGATGCAGAGCTTGTGTGCGCACAGTAGAGAGATCCACTGGGTCCCAGACCCTGCATTGTGTAGTACCCAGGCCTTGTCTCAGGGCTCCTGAGGCCAACGAGATGACGGGCACACCCAGTCCGTACTTCAGATTGCCTGCTGTTGTCCGTGGGAGGAGGAGGACGGGCATGATGGTTCTCTACACCGTGAGGTGGTGCGTGTAAGAACACAGAATCCTCGTCTCCAGCAATATGAAGATGTGACTCTCACAGCATTAAGGAAGCTGTGAACTTATGGAAATTTCCAAGCAGCGGTAGCTAAGACAAGGGGGAGGTTGTTTTTCTGTCACGTTCAACTTCGAGCTGGTGGGTTGCTTTGGCACATGTAGTTCTCGAGTCCAGGGTCACCTCATCGTCCAAGATGGGCTGCTGAAGCTCCAGTCATTTTATCTTTAGGAAGAGAGAAAGGAGGGAATGCCTGGGGCTTGTAGGAACACTTCCTAGAAGGTGTACCTTCCTTTTGTTTACATCCTACTGGTCCAAATTCAATCATGTGACTCAGCAACAGAGAAGACTGGGAAATGTAGTCTATTTGTGTGTCCTAGCATTTAAAACCAAGACTTCACACATGTTAACATACCCTGCACAAACACACATACACACTTCTAGAGACAGAGAAAAAGAGAGAGAGAGAGAGAGAGAGAGAGAGAGAGAGAGAGAAAGAGGAAGAGAGAGAAAGAGAGCTGTCAAATATAGTCATTAAGCATACTTTTATAATATCCTTGCTTACCATAAGCCAGATAGCTAGGGAGACAGAGTATATTAGTCAATTTACCATGGTTGGGAGCAAAGTACCATAGGCCAGGTAGGGGATGATTGTTCTAAAGAACGGAAGATTATTTTGACTGTCGGTTGAAAGGCTATGTCTGGTGATGGCTTTCTTGTTAGTGGCATCTCTCAGGTGTCACAAGGCATCTTGTGATGAGGGAAGATGAGGAGGTGTGTATGTGAGTTGGGTCCCCCTCTGTCTTCTCATAAAGCCACCAGGATTCAACTGGGGCTGGGCTGGGGTGGGGGCGGGGGCGGGGGCTCCACCCCGTGACTAACCACAACCCCCTCTAGACATCATAGCTGGATTCAGTCTCCATCCTCTTCACCCATCCCTGTGGGGAGTGTATTTCTGCCTAGGAAAGTTTGGGGGAACACCCAGACCATGCCAACTATTAACCCAAGGGGAGCAGAACCCTGGGGTCACACTCAGGTCACTGTGGTCTGGAGCAGGTGGGTTTGAAGGGGGAGCAGGAATCACCCCGGGAAGGAGGTACCAACTTCAGAGTCCTTTTGTTTTCTTCCCCTGCTCTGAGGATACACATCGTCCATAGGTCACCATGGCAACCTTCCGTCCATGATGGTCATGGCCATGGTGTGTCTGTCAGCCCTAAGGAAAACCATACCATCATAGGGGCCAGGGTAAAGGCCTAGTATGGGAGTTGGGTTCAGAGGAGCCTGGATGTACCTGGTGAAAGGATCTCTCAAGAGTGGTTCTGTGGTGGACTGGGCCCTGGGAGGCCCTGGGAGGCCCTGGGAGGCCCTGGGAGGCCCTGGGAGGCCTGGCCCTTTTCACCTTTGACACTCATGGGGAAAGAGCTGGCTTGTGAGCACAGGAGGCTGACACTGCTAAGCTACGCCTTCCTCCTCCACGGGTCCCCCAGAGACGAGAAGGGATGTGCTACAAGACCCCAGCCGACCCTCCAGTGGCCCCAGAGGTGGCTCACTTCTCTTTCTTTGGAAGCCCCTCTGAATCCTTGATCAGCTCTCCAGAACGTGGCTTAGTTTGGGGTGGGGGAAGTTACAGGATGAGGGATACTGTGTGAGCGTCACTCCGGGGACCCCACCTCACACATGCCTGAATCATTCATTCACTTCCAGAACTACCCGTGACACCTAGCCCATGGATTCTGATCGATTTAGCTAAAATCCAGGGGCATGGGTTTCTGAGGTTTCACATGACCACCGTGTATCCCTCACCCTGCCCATATTGTCCTGATGCATGGGGAAGGGGCTGTTTCTGTGTGTCTATGAGCTCATAGGTGGCTCCAGGGAATGCATAAATGCACCTGAAGAGTGTCCCGGGGGACGGGGGCAGGGGCGGGGGCGGGGTGGGGAGGACAGACCACTGTGACTTAGAGTACCACTGCCCTCTTGTGGGACTGTGGGACTAGGAGCAGCCTGAGGACATGTTGGAGAAAGGCCCTATTCCACCCCGATCCTGGAATCAGGGCTTACTTATTCACATGGGTGGCTGATGGGCATGGTGAACTTCAGGAAGCTCCCCATGAACACGGCCTTTGGACCCTGCACCCTCTCTGTGTTCCTCGTGTATATACTGGCCATTCTGCATCCCAGGGTTTCTCTATATAGCCCCGGCTGTCCTGGAACTCACTCTGTAGACCAGGCTGGCCTTGAACTCAGAAATCCGCCTATCCCAAGTGCTGAGATTAAAGGCGTGCACCACCACTGCCCGGTGTCACTGGATAAGTCCCCGCGCCACCATCCCAGGCATTGTGTAAGCAGTCCCCTCCCCACCCCACCCCCGGGCATCCTTTGGGACTGGCCCCATTCTTTTATGGACTAAGGACACAAGCCATCCAGCTTTGTGCAGGCCCCCCGGGACTGACGACACTCTCTCTAGAACTTCTCTGCCCCGTCTGTCCATCTGTCTGTCTCCCCAGGCGAGGGCTAGGCTGTATGTACACCTGTCCCACCCTCCTCCGACCATCATCAGGCCCGTTTGCCAGAGAAGGGCCAGGGTGCTTGCAGCCCTTCCCAGCTGCAAGCACTTAGCCATCCAGGTCCTGCTAGGATACTTTATTGCCGCTCTCAAGCACTGGCAGGTGCAGGCCTAGTACCTACCTGCTGCCCGCAGCTCCTGGCTCTTGGCATCAGAGATGAGAGACCTGTCACCCCTCGATTCATGGGCCGGGCTGGGGAAGCAAGCGTGCTGCGGGGCTTTCTGCTGTTTTTTTTCGGGGCTGTTTTTCTTTGCCTCCTCATCTGTGGCCCCCTGTTGCTACCCATCTCCCCCCTGCTCTCTCCCCATCTTGCTGATGGCTCCGCTCTGCCCCGCGGCCCTCACCTGAGGGCCACGGAGAGAGGAGGGCAGACAGCCTGTTCCTCTTTAGCCATCCTCCAGCGTGTGGTAGGATGGGGGAATCTAGCCAGAAATGTTGACAACCTTCCCCCATGCATCACCTTCGGACCACCTCCCATCCCGGGCTCATTTCCTTCTGCCTAAGGCAGGGCTGGAGATGGTTTAGAAAGCTTATCACCTTTCCCCTGCCCTCTTCTCTTTGTTCTTGAGAATAAAAACCTCAGATTAAGCCAATGGGGTGGGGCTGGGGGAGTTTGGGGCTTCCACCCTGGACCAAAACCTTCAGAGTACCAGTAGGCTAATTGCCGTGAAAGGGTAGCTCGAGGTGGTGGTGGTGGTGGGGTTGTAAGGGAGTGATGCTCTGTGGGTTCTGGTCTCCTAGGCCCATCAGACAATCCGGGGTAACACAGACTTTCTCTTACAGCCCGGAAAGATCTGAGTAACCTCTCCTGGAGACAGAAATCCAGAAGCTCTGAGAGGTTACGCAATCTGCCCAAGATCACACAGCAAGGCAGGGCTGGAGAGAATGGCAGTGGGAAATGGGGGCGGGTGGATGATCACAGACTGGACGCACCCTGACAGTGCTGTGTAGGAGGCTGCTGTGGGCTGCGGCCAGGCTGCCTTCTCACTTGACTTTGAAGCCCCAGGGACCTGAGCCCTGCCCTTGGGTTCCACCTCTGGTCCTAGGCTGTCCATGCCCTTTATTAGCATCCTTACTACTGTGTCTGAGGCTGTGTGTGTGTGTGTGTGTGACTGTATGTCTGTGTGTGTGTATGTGTGTGTGACTGTGTGTCTGTGTCTATGTGTGTATTTGTGTGTATGTGTGTATCTCTGTGTGTGTCTGTGTGTATGACTGTGTGTGTGTGTATCTCTGTGTGTGTCTGTGTGTATGACTGTGTGTGTGTGTGTATCTCTGTGTGTGTCTGTGTGTATGACTGTGTGTGTGTGTGTATCTCTGTGTGTGTCTGTGTCTGTGTGTATGACTGTGTGTGTGTGTGTGAATATGTGTGTATGTGTGTGTCTGACTATGTGTGTATGTGTGTGTGTATGTATGTGGGTGTGTGACTGTATGTGTGTCTGGCTGTGTGTGTCTGACTGTGTGTGTGTATATGCGACTGTACGTGTCTGAGTGTGTCTGTGAATGTGTATAATTGTGTATCTGTGTATATGTATATGTGTGTGTATCTGTGTGTGTATATCTCTGTGTGTGACTTTGTCTGTGTGTGTGTATATGTATGACTGTGTGTGTGTGTGTGAATATATGTGTGTATGTGTGTGTCTGACTATGTGTGTATATGTGTGTATATGTATGTGGGTTTGTGACTGTATGTGTATCTCTGTGTGTGTGTCTGACTGTGTGTGTGTATGTGTCTGTGTGTGTCTGACTATGTATGTGACTGTAGGTGTCTGAATGTGTCTGTGTATGTGTGTGTGTGTGTGTCTGTGTGTAACTGTGTGTCTGACTGTGTATGTGTATATGTGTGTGACTCTGTGTGTGTGTGATGTTGTGGATGGTCCTTCCTGCTGGGAGGACTCCTCAGCTGCTGTCAGCCCCTGCTGCAGCCTAGATGGGCTCTTCCAGGCCAAGAACAGCAAAGTCAGTCCCCTCTGCCCCAGACGGGAGAGCAAGAACTCAGCTCCGTGGGTGTTCCCTGAGAACCTCCAGGCTCTCTCTAGGTCATAGATTTACCTCTGTGCCCTCAAAGCCCCAATGCTTCTCCATCAAGGTCCCCCCATGAAGCCCAGGCTGTGAGCCAAGCTTGGGTGAGCATGGCCCAGCCTTCCTAGACAGCAAGGGATGTAGGATCCAGATGACTCTGCACTGTCAGCCCTCAGGAAGTACATGGGGAACAACTTGTTGGTCCTAGGCATATGGTAATATGTCACAAGGATGTCTGGCATGGGTTATCACGTGGTCTGGGAGGAGAGTTTATCCTGACCTAAGGGAGGGAAACAGATCTGAGGTCACCGTGGCCGGCCCACCTTTCAGATGGGTTGATATAGCTGTTAAATGAGCCTTCTCCCTAGGGAAAGCCAAGTTTACCTGCTTCGGCAGGTGGCGGAGTCCCAGTTCAGTATTTACAACCTACTGGTCCTACTGCAACTGCCTAGCTTCAGGACAGTACGCACGGGAGCTGCCCGTATAATTAAGGGTGGGCATTCCACTCCAGGGTTAAAAGGAACCAGGATGAACTGATTTCAAAAAGAGGAACTGGAGGACGGGTTGGCAGAGGGCTTGTTGGAGACCTGCTGACTGTTACTGAGTCCCCGCCATGAAGCTTGTCCCCACCCACGTGGTGACTTCACCCATCACCTGTAGAATACCCTGATGGAGTAGTGTTTTGTCCCCAATCTCCTGATGGGAAAACTGAGGTTTGAGGCCACCAGCCCAAGGTCATTTGCTAGCAAGTGACAGAACTGAGATTTAGACCAAGCTCAAGCCCCTGCCATAATCACCGTGTCTTGACTGTCCCCGTCCCACCACAGTGGAGTCACCAAGGAGTCGCTACAAACTACCCACCCACCCAGTTCTGACTCACTTGGGCACACACATGCTCGGCTTTGTAGCCAGGGACGATCAAAGTCAAACGGCACTTAGTGGGGCCAAAAGCGATTATCATTAAATGGGCTGTTACCATAGCGCAGGGAACCTCCTCAAAAAACTCCTTCCAGTGTAAGTCAAGTTGGCAAACCTAGCGGTGAGTGGTAAACCTTTTTCCTGCTTGGAGAACTAGATCAACCCTACCTGGATGTCCAAAGAATGACCCCAGAGCCTGGGAGTTCTGACCCATATATAGCAAGGGGGCTGGGGCCGGGGCTGGGTACAGAGCCTGAGAGTCCTGACCCATACATAGCAAGGGGGCTGGGGCCGGGGCTGGAAACTGGAGGCTAGGGCTGGGGGAGGCTTGGCCAATGTAAGTGCATTGAGCTTAGTTGATTCTTCAGTGTATTAGCGTTGTATCTAAGCTACATGTCAGCCCGAGAGGGCCTTAACCTACCTGCTGCCCGCAGCTCCTGGCTCTTGGCATCAGAGATGAGAGACCTGTCTGTCTGTCTGTCTGTCTGTCTCTGTCTCTCTCTCTGACTCTCTGTCTCTCTCTGTTTCTGTCTCTGTCTCTGTCTCTGTCTCTCTCTCTCTCTCTCAATATAAATACTTAAAAAAAAATTAAAGAGTAAAAAAGGGAGGCCAGAGGAGAGGGCCCCAGAAAAATGGTACATTGGTAAGTGTCTTAGTTAAGGTTTTAGTCCTGTGAACAGACACCATGACCAAGGTAACTCTTATAAAGGCAAACATTTAATTAGGGCTGGCAAACTGGTTCTGACGTTCAGTCCATGATCATCATGGTGGTGGGAAGCATGGCAGCATCCAGGCAGGCATGGTGAGGAAAGAGCTGAGAGCACTACATCTTGTTCAGAAGGCAAACAGGAGAACACTGACTTCCAGGCAGCTGGGAGGAGGGTCTTAAATCCTACCCCCACAGTGACACACCTACTCCAACAAGGCCACACCTCCTAATAGTGCCACTCCCTGAGCCAAGCATATACCTACCACCACAGTAAGAGAGGCAGGTGGCAAAAAGAAAATAGGGTAAGATGGAACTCTGGCCTGGACCCATCCTATTGCTTCTTAGATGGTCACGGGCTATGGTCTAGAATGTGAGATGCCTCCTGCCATTGTAAGGTGTGAGGACCACATGTCCTCTGCTCACAGAGGGAGTGGGGTATGTGAGGAGCCTGCCAGTGGCTGCTCGGATGAATAGGGCTGAGGCCACATCAGTGTTAGGTGGATGGGGTACTTGGCCCTGTCCTGTAGACTTGCCTCCCAAGGTGCAGATGTGGCCAGCTGTCAGAGGGACTAGACCTGCAGGAAGACTGTTCCCGGTATAGGGACACTACTGGGAATAGTGACAGAGACAGGCAGATTTCTTGACATGGATTTCTTCCCAAATGGAAGAGGGATAGTCCTAAACTTTTAAAAAGTCAAATCCTAGCTACCCCTCACCCTTCACACACTCCAAAGTGAACTCAGGCACCTGCCTGAGCCCGGCCACCTCTCAAAAGGAGATAACAGTGGCCAGTAGGCTGCTGGGGACTCTAGCTATCGGCCATAGAGTGTGGGTAGGTGGCCATCAGGCATAAGGGTCAGCTGCCCCACTCTGTGTCAGCCACCCACTGCTTAGCCGGTGTGGATGGCTGCGGTAAGTCTTTTGTCAAAACCCAGAACCAAAACCGAGTCTTTTTTTAAGTTCTCCTGTCTACCCTCTGTTACTAGCCACAGTCCAGCCAGCGTGGTTCCCAGTGTGTGACACCTGTGATGCTTGTCCTTCTGTTCCAGCTCTTTCGATTCATGTGAAGCTGTCAGTCGCATCTCTGGCCCCTCTGCCACTCTCCCTCCATTTTATCCACTCCCACCTGCTCACCATCCCTGCTCCACCTGTATGGCCTCTCTCTCTGTCTGTCTTCAATGTTACTTCTTTTTGTTTTGTTTTGTTTTTTGAGACAGGGTTTCTCTGTGTAGCCCTGACTGTCCTGGAACTCACTCTGTAGACCAGACTGGCCTCGAACTCAGAGATCTACCTGCCTCTGCCTTCCAAGTGCTGGGATTAAAAGCCAAGCTTCGATGTTATTTCTTTTTGCATCTATCTTTAGACTCTAGAGACAATCTCCCCAGCACGATAGGAGGAAGCCTGGGCCATGGTGGTCAATGTCTTTTTTTTTTAAAAAAAGATTTATTTATTTATTTTTTTATATGTATGAGTACACTGTAGCTGTAATGATGGTTGTGAGCCATCATGTGGCTGCTGGGAATTGAACTAAGGACGGTCCCACTTGCTTGGGTGTAATACACTGTAGCTGTCTTCAGACACAGCAGAAGAGGGCATCGTCAGATCTCATTACGGGTGGTTGTGAGCCACCATGTGGTTGCTGGGATCTGAACTCAGGACCTTCGGAAGAGCAGTCAGTGCTCTTACCCACTGAGCCATCTCGCCAGCCCATGTCTTTTTAATATGGTTCATCGTTGTAAGCTGAGAGCAAAGCCGATTAGAGGCTTTGCACAAACTCAAAGTACTTTTCTTTTTAAAGATTTATTTACTTATTTATTTTATGTATATGAGTACACTGTTGCTGTCTTCAGACGCACCAGAAGAGTGCATCTGATCCCATTACAGATAGTTTGAGCCACCATGTGGTTGCTGGGAATTGAACTCAGGACCTCTGGAAGAGCAGTCAGTGCTCTTAACCATCTCTCCAGCCCCACAGTATTTTTCTTAAGGGCAATCTTTGGCTGAGAAAGTTCTACAGGGACAGTGGGGGGCCTGGGTTTCCATTAGACTGTCAGTGGTGTGTGATTGTGAGTGTGTGTGTGTCTCTGTGTGGGTGTGTCTCTCGTCGGTGTCTATGTGTGAGTGTGTCTCTGTGTGCCTGTGTATGAATGAGTGTGTCTGTGTGAGTGTGTATGTCTGTCTGTATCTGTGTGTGTGTCTGTCTATATCTGTGTCTAAATGTGTGTTTATGTGAGTGTGTCTGTGTGTCTATGTGTCTGTGTGTGAGTGAGTGTCTTGTATGTGTCTGTGTGAGTGTATGTGTCTGTGTGAGTGTGTCTTGTGTGTGTGTATGTGAGTGTATGTGTCTGTATATGAGTATGCGTGTGTCTGTGTGTGTGTATGTGAACGAGTGTGCACATGTGTTTGTGCACCTGAATACAGTCACAGCCTGTAGCTCTGACCCCACACGAATCTTCAGAGAAGTTTGTTGCCGCAATGGAAACCCTGTGTGTGTCGGAGGAAGCACCTGGCAGGGCCCTGAGCAGCCTTGTCTCAGGCATGGCCCGTGTCCCTCAGATGCATGGGGCCCGCCTGGGGTCTACAGAAGCTGTCCTGTGCAGAC
>NW_022196909.1:11190302-11191540 GCF_008632895.1 Mastomys coucha
GGGTGGGGTGGGGTGGGGTAGGGTGGGTTGGGTAGAAAGAATACTGCTGTTTTACTCCTCCTCCTGAGGTAGGAGGACCACGGTTTGGGAGAGCCAGCCTCAGTTTCTGTGTTTCACACTTATTAGTGAATAGGAGCTTTGTGTCCACTGTAAAGAGTGAAGAAATTAGCCAGGCGGCAGTGGTGTACGCCTTTAATCCGAGCCCTCAGGAGGCAGAAGGATCTCTGAGTTCGAGGCCAGCCTGGTCTATAGAGTGAGTTCCAGGAAAGCCAGGGCTATAAAGAGAAACCTTGCTTTGAAAAACAAAGACAAACAAACAAGCAAAAAAAAGAGTGAAGAGGGTGGAAGAGACAAGAACCTGAGGTCAGAGTACCAGCGCACACCTAAAAAAGCCTACACGAGCAGTGCGTGTATAGCCGCAGCCTTGATGGGTAGAGATGAGAGAATCCGGAGTGCTTACCGCCCAGTCTAGCCAAACCTGTGAGCTCCAGGTTCAGCGGGAGACCCTGACTCAAAAATAAAATGGTCACCTGGCATTGACCCCTGACCTTCACACTCACAAATACACACATGTGTGCACACACCCATAAGAACACATGCCATCCACACGTATATATGTGTAAAATGAGATGAGATAGGGCTGGCCTGTAAAATCATCCTATGGGACTCAGAGTTCAAATACTTCAGGCTTCCTGGACCCCCAGAATACTCAGTAAGCTACCATCTCAGGCAGGAGTGACAGGAGGGGCCACATCCCTGTCTTTACAGAAGGATGAAGGTCACCCTTGGCCCTCGGACTGGCTCTAGCCTGCCTGTGTTGGTGGTACAGGCCTGAGCACAAGTCTGCTTGTACAGGGTTGAGAGGTGTGTGTGTATGCCTCCCAGATGGGGCAGGTGTTTCTCTCTAACCCCACACATTCTTCCAAACTGGGAGTCTGGAACCAGGGCTCCAGGGAAGAGCGTTCCTAACATCTTGCAGTCTCTGGGAGCTTTGGACCCTTGGCATGTCTGGGTCTGCCTTCCCCTGCCCCATCTCATGGGCACAGCCTCTCTTTTAGTTAGTGTGTGCTCCATACCTTCAATATGGAGGTAACCTCCCTTCATTCTACCCAGATCCAAGGCTTTTCTTCCAAACTAGGGCTCACCCCAGGGCTTTAAGACTACCCTAGGACCGGGCGGTGGTGGTGCACGCCTTTAATCCCAGCACTTGGGAGGCAGAGGCAGGTGGATTTCTGAGT
>NW_022196909.1:11191710-11219186 GCF_008632895.1 Mastomys coucha
AAATACCTTTTTTTTTTTTAAGCTCTTGACCCACAGAGAGGGAAGAGCCAGCCAGCCCCCAAGGAAACAGAAATGGCGAGTCAGGCAGTCTTGTGCAATGGCTTGACAGCAGAGGGGACAGGCAGTGAGTGCTTCCTTCTGGCAGGGAGGTGAAAAGGGTGCTCCCTTCTGGTGGGGAGGACGAAGGAGTGCTCCTGACTCTCTGCAGACAGGGAAAGAAGCAGGGGCTTCCAGAAGACCAGGGAACTCTGCTGAGCTTCAGGAAGGAACTATCAAGTATGGACAGGGACAGAGGCTAGGGAGGCCTCGCTCCTTGGAGAACAAGATTGGTCCTCAGTTCATCTTTAGCCCAAGATGGCCCAAGGAGTCAAGGGACCCATGGCTGAGGGCACCATTTGGTTGGGGTTCCCGATCCTTAGGGACCTATGGTGACATATTACTGGCTGCGTTTTTTTTTTTTTTTTTTTTTTTTTTTTTTTTTTTTTTTTTTTTTTTTTTGAGGCTTCCCTATCTGATTCCAACTTAAGCTTGTTCTCTCCTTTGGATCCCACCCTCAGCCCCCTCTCCCCCACTTGGAAGTGGCACAGCCCCCAAGCTTCCCCATGCCCCAGGCCATGTCCCCTCTATGGGACCTCAGGAGCACAGGAAGCCACTGTCTCAACCTCTGTTTGCCTCTGACCTCGTTCAGCCGGGAGGGGACCTGTTCCAGGATGAGGGTACGTCCTTAACATCCCAGGCCGTGGAACCAGACAGCTGAAGGCAGGAGCCTGCATGGCCAATCGTTCTTGGCTGCGGCCCGCTCACTGCTGCCAATTTCATGGCCCTGTGATCCAGGTAACGCTCCGCCGCCCTGAGCTACCATCCCCCGGCTGGAATTACTTTCCTTACCCTGCAGGAGTCCAGCTGCCTCCTCCACTGCAGACCGGAGGTGGGGGGCCACGCTGAGCTGCTCAGTGACGGTGGCTTCAGTGACTCTGAGGCTGCTAAGGCTCGTGACTAATGGACTCTTCGTATATCAAAGGGGCCCAAACGGCATTGGCATTCCGGGGAGAGAATTTTACCCAAGGCCTGCCAGAGATAAACAGGCTCGTTTCGGGAACTCCCTGCCCCGAGAAACCTTCTTACCTGGACCCTGAGCCCAGAATCAGACTCTTCCAGAAGAGCAGCTTAGCAACGGGGCCTCTCAGTGAGGTAGCTGGAGGAAGTTCTCTGCTGGAAAATGGCCTCACACCTGGCCGGATGGCTGGGCTAGGCTTTCGAATCTCATTGGAAGAGTGGCTCTCTGGTTCCTGGCTTTCACACCGGAGGACAGCCGATGAAACAGTCCTTATCACACTATTAGTGAAGCAAGTACCCCCTGCCCTGGCCAGGAGTGGCCTGTCCACACTCACAGGCCATTGGGAAGCGGCTGGTACCAGCTACCCCTCAACCAGGCTCTGCCCATAGTCGGGGGTCTGTCCCACACCTACCTGGGAGGTTTTGGGGTGCTGACACCATCAGGAAAAAACTTGGAAATCTGCCCACTGCTGTTTGCCATGCTACCTCCATCCAGCATGGTTTTGTGGTACCGGGCACAGAGTGTAGGGTCTCACATAGGCTAGGCATGCGCTCTGCCATCGAGCCACACCCCAGCCCATCTGTCCTCTTTTTTTTTTTTTTTTTTTTTTTTAAGATTTATCCATTTATTTCATGTATCAGACACACCAGAAGAGGGCATTGGATGCCATTACAGATGGTTGTGAGCCACCATGTGGTTGCTGGGAATTGAACTCAGGACCTTTAGAAGAGCAGTCAGTGCTCTTAACCGCTGAGGCATCTCTCCAGCCCCATCTGTCCTCTTGAAAGTGATCTCTGCTTGACCACTGACCACGTCCATCCATCCCCTGGGGCCAATCGAGGCAAGAGTTTTCTTTTTAGCCTGTGTAAACGCCGAGGGTATGAAGAGAGACAATGCCCACATTCCTGGTCACCCCACAGACAGAGAGGAGAGGTATCAAATCCCAACATTTGCTGTCTTGGGTCAGGAGAAGATGTTAGTCTCTGCAGGAAGAAGTGTGGCTTGCACAGATAGGCTGAAAGAGCCTCTCGAAAGGCTTGTCTCTTAAGCGTTCATGATTTGCAGAAAGATGACACTCAGACTCAAGCAGTATGTCACCGCAAAGAGTGGTTTATTCTGCAGAAGTCCTGCATGCTGGGGTCTCCCATTACCAAGATAGAGAGACCACCAAGTGAGCTCGCAGCACTGATTTAAAAGCACACTAGGGAATTCTGGGGTAGGTGACCTCTATGTTGATATATTGGGTCCATCTCTACAGACATTCTATTACTGGGGTGTGGGGACTGGAAACTTGCTGGGGAGGTTTGGAAACTGTTGCTGGGGAGGCCTGGAAACTGCTGCTGACCCATTGTCCTTGCCTCAGGCCAGGTGGTGGGGCAGCTTCTGGGGGCAGGCCTTGCCTGGACTTTCCCAGTTCTTGGGACCCCCGCTAAGGGCAGCAAGGCCTCAGGTTGGCTCCCCAAGGGAACATGGCAATATCACCTCACACCGAGTCTCCTCTGCACATCACCCTCTTTCCATGCCTCTGGCCACACTAGCCTTCCCCTCATCTTCCCAGCTGCCATCCAGACTGGTCCTACGGGAAGCCCCTGACCACCCCTCCTTCTGTGTCCACCCTACGGTGGCTCTTGTGCCACAGCAATATGCTTCCCAAGACCCCCCAAAGGCAGTCAGGCACGCACGGGAGGTACTTCTGCTCATGAGCATATGCACTGTGCTACACTGCACGTGACAGTGAGATACCAGGAAAGGGATGAGTTAAAAGAGAAGGTGCTGTTGGCACGAACAGTGGCTGCCCAGCCATGACTGAAGGCCTTAGGGTGTCCCACGAGGTTCAGATCTAGTGTCTGGGGCCCAACCTGTTAAGGTAGAAAAGCCTGCTTGGCGAGGCCCTTTGGCTCTGTCACTATCTTCTACCGGCTGTCCCACAAGGCCCGCTTGGCCTTCGGGGCTCCAGGAGGCTGTTTAAATAAACAACACCACCATCATGCAGCTTTACAGGGCTTGGGCAAAGCTCAGCCGCCATCACATAACCACCTCTTTGTAGGGGCTCAGCCAGGAGTCAGAGTGAAGGACAAGGAAGTAAGATCGGCACAGAGAATAAACACAGGCTTCAGGACCCTGGAGCTCAGCAGCAAATACGTCTAATACCCAGCTCCATGATGGTGTCCCCAGAAGCCTGAACTGTACTACATTTCAGAACCGCAGTTAGGATGGGAAGAGACAAGCAATTTAATCTGTGAGCATCTTTTCATTCCCTACCTCACGTTGGCCGGAGTTAACTCTGGGGCATTGACTCAAGCATCCTTCTGGGAGAGTTACTCCACCCTTTGCACAGCAGACAGTGTACAAGTTTGGTGGGACCTGGGGAACACATATATCAAGTGTCTCTCACTGGAATCAGGGCATTTCCACAGAGGGGTGGTAAGGTGAGACTGGAGGGACCAGTGTTCCCAGCAAGCTGATCTTCATTCCGCTGAGGGCAAGTACAGGCCCGAGGTCCAGGTTTGGCTTGGCTGGGTTCTCTCTCAGATGAGGCTAAACCGTTGGAGGGTCAGTTCCAAGCTCCCTTGGGTTCCTGACAGAGCCTGGTAGCTGGACACCCGACAGCCTCTGTTCTTATAGGAGACCAGCCTCAGCACCTCGGGTCACCCACAGATCCTTGATGGGTTTCTCAGAAGGCCACCCGTCTCCTCAACGTCAGCTGAGAAGAACCCAGCCAGATGCCACCTGGTACTGGTGGGCACTCAGTCATGTGTGCCTGTCACATGTGCTCACCTCTCATGGCCCACATTTGATGAGTAGAACATCCCAGACCGAGAATACCCCTGGTGGGGGTTATGGGGCCATCTTAAGTGTCTGCCACCAGGCTGGGCTTGTAATCCCAGATACTTAGGGGGCAGAGAGAGAATAAAAGTTCAAGGTTTGGTTGGACAAAGACTGAGTTCAAAGACAGCCTGAGGAAGTTGGTGAGGCCATGTTTAGGGCTGTAGCTTAATAATAAAACACTTGCCTATCAGATGCAGAGCCCTAGCTTCATTCCCTATCTATACACACACACACACACACACATGCACACACACACACACGCACACACACGCACACACACACACACACGCACACTCACAGACTCATACATATATACTCATGCACATATACACATACACATTTATACACACACTCTATCTCTCTCACATACACACTCACAGACTCATACATGTATACTCATACACATATACATATACACATTTACACACATTCACACACATCACAGATACACAAACACATAAACACATACGCTCACACACACTCTCTCCCTCTCTCTCTCTCACACACACACACATGCACTCTCTCCCCCTCCCCCTCTTATACACACAACACACTCACACACACAGTCTCTCTCTCTCTCTCATACACACACACACACACACACACACACACTGCAAACACCATATTAGCATGGGAGGTGCCAGGCCTACTTCATATCACCGTCTGCAGCTCCAGGCCCTACTTCTGGAGTGATGGCCCAGCCTGAGTCCATTCTCCCCCACTGGCTTGTCCTTCACAAAGTACAGAAATGGCCTTAGTCAACAGCAAGGGACTCAGGGCCTCCTGCAGTTGTCAGTGCTGAAAAAGCGTCCCAACTTTAGAAGGCGCGGTCTTCAGCTTGACAGTATGCAGACCAGAACACTCAGTTACCTGGAAAATCCCTGGCCCTAAAATACCCAGGGACTCTGAGCCTGCTTGGAAAAAGCAAAACCCTGTGTGGCCACAGTTCCAGGTCTGGTCAGGGGATGGAGGAAGCCTGCGGAGGACAGAGGGTCTCCACTTCTCCTCTAGCCTTTGTTTCTCGCTCTCTCCTTTCCCTCCTGGGCCTGCCTGGCCTCACATGGACTCAGCCAGTGTGTCAGGAGGTAATTGACTGACTGCCCAGCCCAGGCCAGGCTCTGCTGAGCCCATCAGGGCAGGGACAATGAGGGGCACCTCAGAGGCGGAAGGCTATTTCTAAGACTCACGGGTGATGAGCTGCGATTATCATTTTAATTTCAAGGCTGTCACCTTACAGTCAGGGTGCCTCTTCCAAAGAGCACAAAGCCCTCTGCAGCCTTCAGGGGACCTGAGAGGGTCTGTGCCACAGCCCAGGAGGTACCTGGGGCATTTCTGCCCCTCATCTTTGTTCTGTGCCGTCAGACCGTCTGTCCAGGCGTGACCGCAGCCCCACCCCTCCTGGACCTCTCCTTACATCCATGCAGTTTCCACTGACTCCAAGACAGGTCCCGCCTCCCCCCTGGAACTCTGTGAAACTCATCTCTCTTCTGGTTAGGCAAAGAGCAGAAACTGTAAGAACCTAGCAGGAAATTCTCACAACTCTGTGGGTTTGGAGTTGTGAAAAAGCCTTCACACTCCTTCTGTTACTCCCAGTGGGATGCACCGCGTTCCAGGGATGGTGTGTGTGTGTGTGTGTGTGTGTGTGTGTGTGTGTGTGTGTGTGTGTGTTGGACTCCTCCATCCTGATCATAGACGGGATGAGGGTTTTACACATGCAGGCACTTCTCTGCACTTAGCTCCTGTGATCTCTTTCCTAGGTTGTGTGTTGCGTTTCTTAAGCACTCCAGAGTGGAATATTCACATGCTGCCTTTTCTTTGCTTAGAGTTAAATGGCTTAATCCATTTAAATCCCTCCTGTTTGTTACACAGCGGATGCTTAATGTGTGTAAGCCTTACTGCAGCTCAAAGCTCATCTGGGGTTCATGACCAAAGCAAGATAGTCAACCCTTGGTTGGCTTTCCTTCTCTCTCCCTCCTTCCCTCCCTCCTTCCCTCCCTCCTTCCTTTCTTCCCTCCCTCTCTTCCTTCCTCCCATAGCATCCCTCCCCCCTCTGTCCCTCTCTGCTGTCCCTTTCCCTCTCTATAGTGCTGGGGGATAGAAGGGTGCTGAGTTCCCCTCCTCTGCAGTTAGTGTGTTGTGGTTGACTTTAAAGATAGGCCTGCCCAGAGACAATGCCCAATCAATCAAGCTCCACCTCACAAGTGGACAGCTGATGGGGTTTCCAGAGATGCAGCCAGTTTGTACTATGCCAGTCTATAGCGGTGAGTCCCAGCCTGCTCTGTGTGAGTGAGTGTGTGTGTGTGTGTGTGTACACGTGTGTGTGTATGCGTATGCACATGCTCGTGTGTGTATGTGTGTGTGCACACACTCGTGTGTGTGTATGTGTGCGCGCGCACATGTATGTGTATGTGTGTGTGCACGAGCACTTGTGTGTGTGTATGTATGTGTGTATGTGTGCGCGTGTGTGTATGTATGTATGTATGTGTATGTGTGTGCGTATGTGCTCGCGCTTGTGTGTATATGTGTGTGTGCATGTGTGTATGTGCACGTACTCATGTGTGTGCGTGCATGCATGTGTGTATATGTGTGTGCATGTGTGTGTGCGCGCGAGCGCTAGTGTGTGTGCGTGTATGTGTGTATACGTATGTGTACATGTGTGTGTTCATGTGTGTGTGTGAGCGCTCATGTGTGTATGTGTGTGTGCGTGCATATGTGTGCGCATGTGTATGTGCATGTGTATATGTGAACATGTGTGTATGTATATGTGTGTGCACGCTTGTATGTGTGCGTGCGTGCGCTCATGTCTGTGGTGTGTGTGTGCACATGCACTCGTGTGTGTGTATGTATGTATATGTGTGTGTAGTGTATGTGTGCGCACTCTTGTGTGTGTGGTGTGTATGTGGTGTATGTGTACATGTGTATATGTGTGTGCTCGCACACTTGTACCCTCTCCAGCTCCCTGAGAATTGCTCTTTCTCCTGGCTCATCATGGAGGTATTTACCCTTCTGGCTTTGACCTGCAGTAGCTTTTCGGGAACTGAGTCTCCTATAAGCTGAGGTGTGGTCTAAATGTTCTGAGAAGCCAGTTACTATGTATTGTCAAAGGGCTAACGAGATTCACAGAGTGAGGCTTACCTTCTAGCTCTCTATTGAGCTCCACTCCCATCATCCAGTCTGTGGCTTGGATAAGTGGAGTACCGGAAGTGTGGGCCTCCTCGGCGCTGAGGACAATGTCAAAGCTGACCCTGTGACCCCCGGCACTCAGCACAGCTGAGTACAGCACAGTTGTCCTTGGAGACCATTGGTTGAATGACTGAGTGAACAGTCAGGTTGGAGATGGGGGTGGGAGCACATGGAGTGGGGTGGACTTAGCCATGGCTCCTAGGTGTCTGGGGACAGTGAAAGCAGCCCTCCCTCCACCCTCACTACCCCTGAGTGACAAGCAGCCTCTTCCTTGTGTGTTTCTAGAACTACTTTGAGAGCTACCTGGCAGTTGCTTCCACTGTGCCTTCCCTGCTGTGCCTGGTGGCTAACTTCCTGCTTGTCAACAGGTAGGTCAACGGGCCTCCCTCCCCTGACCTCCACTCCCTGCCTGCTCTCTTCTTCCCCAGTCTACAGCAGGAATTTTCTGCTTAAATGGTGATTCCCCAAATTGGAGGCAGGCAGTTCAGCCTTGCTATGCAGTTTACAGATCAGAGCAGGTGCCCGGAGGGCTCCAGTCAGGGGTCACTGCTCAATTATAGACACCCAGGTAAGGGCTATCTCCCTTTGAGAGGCCTGCAGGGCCTTGGGCTCTTGTAGCCAGGGCATACTGTGTGGAGCAAGGACTGAGGAAGCTGTTCTACATTCTCTGAGAGCAGCCAGCTGCTAACAGCATCCACTGAACTGTCCTACCTGCAGGAAGCAGTCACTGCTGTAATATGTTGATGATACCAGCAGGTGTGTCCCCTGCTCATAGTAGGAGCTCATAGGTAAAGATTGCAAAAGGCTTCTGGGTGACACTGGAGGATGGAAATATTTGAGAGATAAGTAAGTTGGTATGATCTATAAACTCTGCCAGCTGTCTCTTCCAGTTCAGTCTCAGATTATCTTGACAATGGCAACAGAGACACTATTTCATCTGCATTTTCCTGAAGGGGAACATTTTCCTGTCTCTAGGCAGTAAGCATGGCCTCACTGTGGTCCAAAATCTTGGGCTTGAGCTCATAGACCCTTTAGATCCTTCAGGACAAACTTATTTTTAGCTCTGGTCACTTAGTAGTAACTCCTGGATCTCCTGCTGAACAACATTCTAAGGTACATCTGGCCTCAGGAAGGGTGCTGGGATTGATTACTAATGTCTGCTCTGGGCACAGGAGGAAAGAGCAGAATGTACCCTGTGTATAGAGCAGTCTTTCTAAACAGGCACAGCTGTATAGAAGATCCCAAAGCATAGTGGCTTACAACAGTAACAGTAATTAGTTTCTTTGACTATCTGGGGTTCCGGAGTCAGCCAGGCTCAGCCGGAACACGCTGATGCAGTCAAGGCAGGGGAACACACCCTTGACCATTTCCTTCCAATCTCTGGGGGTGAGAGCCTGGTGGGGCTGGAGATGCTCATCCTTTCCCACCTCCCTGTCTATGTCTCTCCTCATTGGCTTGTTCACATGGGGTCATGAGACTGTTCCCATGGTGACTGGAAGAGCAAATGTTCCGTGAGAGCCAGGGACAAGCCACAGAGCGTCACTTTCATCACACTCAACTGATTAAGCTGCCATAAAGCCTCCTCCATTTCAAGGGGACAGGGACCCCTGCCTGTCCAGGGAGGGAGTGTCAAAGAACCTGTATCCTTCTAAAACCAAAGTGTAGTCTGAGAGCGAACTCGGCCTCACCTCCTAGCCCCTAGGGCTACCTTCAGCGGTCTCCTCCCAGATACCCAGACTTCAGAAACACATCCTTGGGGGTGTACGTGATATGGGAAAATTTGGAGGTGTCTTTGAGTTCAGCCAAGCCTTTCTGAGCTCTCAGTGAGCTGAGGTGGGGCTGGGGCAGGAAGCACCCTTAAAGCCACCCAAGCCAGTGATTATGGGTTCTTGTGTTGCTAATAAGATAGAATCCATGTGCCACGCCACAGAGGATGGGATTTAGAAAGGAAGCTTACAGATAAGCAACAGGAGCTTTGGGGAGGAGACAGAGATCCTGTACAGGAGGAGGGGCCCTAGGAAATGGGGCACCACGGTGCTGATGGCTTACAACATCTCTTATGACAGTGAGGATGCGGAGCGCTGAACGAAGTGTCAGTGCAGTTGGCTCACCGATGACGTGTTCAAACACCCCTTCTTTTTATCAGCCAAACCTTCAAGTGTAGTTTCCAGGCAAGACTAAGTGATACAGGGGACCAGGGACCAGAACCTCTCCTAGCATTCCTGGTCTCCAGCAAAGATATTCTCAGAGCGGCTCTTCTGGGTCCCTGCCCCACCTGACCAGGATCTATCCCCTGCTCTCATGACTAAGAGCTGACTCGGGGTGGGGGTGGGGGTTCCCTCAGCACTACCAGCCACCAATGACAGAGTAGAGTTCTGGACAGTGCCCAGAGAGAGGAGAGGAAGAGATGCCAAAAGAAGGCGAGACACAAGAGCACCCGCAGAGGCAGGGGAGGCCCGCCTCACCCACCCTCTGCCCTTCCAGGCCTTGGGGAATGACTTCTCTATCCACTGCTCGGTGGCACTGAGCACCTGTTCATCTGGGACAGCTCAGTTGCCTGTGGACAAGAATTCCTGTCATCTTTAGATGATCCACACGGCCACCCGACAGGGATGAGGGTAATATATATATATATGCCTACGGCCCCTTCACTGTGCCACCCTGTACGTGCAGTGACTCAGGAGGTTGGAGTGATGTCCTATTTTTCCTGGTCACAGATGTGCCACAGTGGAGACACATTCCTGATGTTTTCCTTGATGGCCGTGGAACCAGAAGCTGGCCCAGTTCTGGGGTCCGCTGGAGCAGGGAAAAGACCCTCTTGGGACCTTGGAGTATATGGCCTCAAGTCACAATAGTCAGTCAGTGGCCTTGCGTAAAGGAACACAGCTCACTCAGGTGACCGAGGCAGGTCGCTTGGCCACTGAGGCCAAAGGGCAGGATTTATGTCTAGAGGGTTCTCCTCAGACTGTCTGCACTTGAAACCCAGGCTACCTGCCAGTGCTTAGTTACTTTGTAGCCCCTTTTGCCAGGCTCCAGGCTCCAGGCTCCAGGCTCCAGGCTCCAGGCTCCAGGCTCCAGGCTCCAGGCATGGGGCAGGGTAGCCGGGAGGGGGCTGGGCGGGGAAGTAGTTTCACAGGTCCCCTAGTAGACTGTTGGCTGTAGGCAATGTTTGAGGGCCTTAGGGAACCGCTCTCCAGCCTCGCTTGCTGCCAGCTGCCAAGGACAGTTTGGGGCGAAGCTGTTTTTTTATTTAATGTGGAAGATTGAAATGTCTCCTTCCTTCCCTGGCTTCTCTGACTGGCTCATCCATAATCGCCAAGTGTTTTATTATGTTAAATCTGCAGCTTTATAAATACAGATGAGCCAGATTTACATTTTGGAGTCTTGGGAAGAAATCAGTCCCCTGGGGTCCTGGACTCTCACCAGCAAGGGAGCGGAGTGTGTGGATGGGCTGAACCCTCCTCCTGCATCATCAGGGCCATGCAGCCTCTCAGCCTGTCTCCTACCCAGAGAACACCAGGCAAGCCAGACCTCCCTAGAAACTCAAGAGCTTCCATCCCAAGCCACTCTTCCTGCAGGAGGAGGGAGAGTGTCCCCACAGTGTCTATGAGGCTGACCTCTAACTTCATGGCATTGAGACTAGCTCCATGGGGCTTCTGAGGACCTGGGGGCTTGGAAGGTGCTTACGCAGGAGGGAGAGAGCCACTGAGAAGGAGCCCTGGGCAGGTGAGGGACAGCTATCAACAGTTCAGTGGGTGCCTTTGCTCTTTGTTCTTCTTGCCTCTCCCTACTTAAGAAACCACCAATTCCAGCCAAAGCCCCAGGCACCCCACAGGACCTTATCACTCGCTATAGGGAGGTGGCTAGGAGCAGAGGTAGGGTGCAGCCACACTTCCTCCCTTCTGGTCCATCTCTGGCTGCAGCGGTCCTCATCAGGTGCCCCAGGGAAAGCATTAAAACTTTTGTGTTATTTGTCCCACGGCATCCCCAAGAGGATTTTTTTTTTTTAAAGCAGGACCTTCGTATCACTAGGCCCGCCTGTTCATTTTGGAGTTGAGGAAAGATGGAGAGAGTAAATAAATGTTTGTCCGAGGTCCCACAAATCCATGACAAAGCCAGGCTTTGTGCTGTTATTTCCTTCCTTATCTCGTGCGTGGGTAAGTGGCTCCTCGGGCCTTGAAGATGCGTCTCTGTGGGAGGGTCCCCTTGAACCCTTGCTTGGCTGCAAGCCTACAGAGTACATTGGGGTTCCCTTACCATAATACCTTTGTGGGATCCAGGGATCCAGCCACACTCCACTTGGCCCTTCCTCCAGCCCTGGCTTTGCCTGAAGCAGAGTCTAAGGAAAGGCAGGCGCCCCAGTGGGGGGGGGGGGCTAGTGATTATGAAGGCTAGATGTTTTTCAGAAGCAGGCCCCCAAACAAGAGGAAGGTCGAGAGCATGCAGTGAATTTGGGGTTGAAGGTAAAGAGAACAACAAAGTAGCCAGGAAGGGAGGCCTTGTCACCTAGCCCCACAGAGAGCCCCCCAGATCCCCCCAGGGATCGAAGGGAGCCACCCCAGAGAGAGGGAGCTAGGCCAGGTACCCACCAATCTAACCAGCCGTTGGCTCTAGACTGCCATTGGGAAGTCAGTAGCCTGTTGCGCCCAACTTAACCCCGGGCCACGATGTCCCGAAACGATCTCTGGACTTTCAGGCAGTGTTGTCCCCCCAGGCCTGAGACCCCGATGTCTCTGTTAGTGGCCACACTAGTAGCAAATAGCATACAGGAAGCATTATTGGTTCTTAAAGTCAGATTTATCCTCAGGCATAGCTGGGTCTGGGGATCTCCTTCCCGTGATGCCAGGGCTCCGTGCATCTTCATGAGGGGGTGGGGTATTGTATAGTCCTTCCACACGCAGCTGGCAAGGTGGCAGCAGCCACTGGACACATTCATGCAAATGCCCCTGCATGGTCCCTGGCACCACCCCAGGGAGGACTGACTGGGCTACGTGGGCCCTAACTTGTGGTAGCCAAGATGGACTGGCGTAGCCCGCTCCTTCGCCACGCTGGAAGTGAGGGAGCATTTCCTCTCCCAGAGAGGAGATGCTGAAAGACAAGCCTGCAGACCCATCACGTCCCCCACCCCCCCGAAGATCAAGGCCTGGCTCATATGGTAGATGAGATGCTGGCATCCAGACGTGGTGTTTGCCAGTCTCCAGCTCTTGCAGGCAAGGCTCAGCCGGTCTTGTCTCTTCCAAGGTCACACGTGCTCTCTTCCTTTCAGCCCCTCTGCTATGCCCTGAGATGTCACCAGCCCTCCTGCCAAAGTCCCAGAGTACCTAGTACTGGGGTGCACTGAGTCCCGCCACTCTGGCATTCACACCTGCACTCCAGATGTACAGTTGTTGCCCAGTGCCTGTGTGTAAGACAGGCACTGAATCAGGACACAGGGTCCCAGAAGAGCCTGGGCTCAGCTCACATAGGTTCTCATGAGACGCCCTGTGCGTCCTTCCTTCCTCTCACACGGAGGGGTGTGGAGTGGGGGGAGGCAGCTCTGTTCTCCCTCTAGCTCCTAACTCCCTCTCAGGGCACAGACAGGTCACCAGCCAGGGGGGAGGAGCTCCTTGTAGTGACCCTTGTTTCCTTCCATGCAAATGGATTCACACCTAGCTGTGTACACAGATCTCTTCTTCTACCTCTCAAGTTTGACTTTGTCATTGTCCTTGTTTTAATCCAGAACACAGCTTTGCATCTAATCTGGCTCTCCTCTCCGCCTCCACTTTACTCTCGAGTTAGTGGAAAACAGAATTGAAAGTCCAATCAGGCCTAAAGCTGATTTGAATCTGATGGTGGTTCCAACAGCCTCGGGGTGGTGTTCTATTAGGGTAGAGGCCTGCACAGCCTCCTCTGATGGTTCCTATCCTTCCCCTCCTCCCTGGTCAGTGGGGGTGGGGGGAGGAGGCTGGAATAGTTGGCTTGGGTTCAGGGTAGTGTTTTAATGGAATACATGGGGTCCTGGCACAGGACTGTCAGGGTGTGGCCTCCGCAGCTGCTGTCCTAGCTAAGACCGTCTAGGAGAAACGTCTGAGAGCTCCCGGCCTCGCGGCTGAGTGACCCTGAGCTAGCTCCTAGACCTTTCTGAGCTCAGCTTCTTTACCTATGTATAGGGGACCAAGAGTAGGCCTCTCCCACCGAGCCCGGTGGAAGGTGAACGAGGCAGAGCGTAGAGAACAATTGGGAGAAAATTGGGCACAAACCAGGTTCCGTGACATCAACCATGGTTGATGCTCTTCCCTCCCCCACTGCCAAATTTGGATCCATCAGGAGTTCAGCGATGTAGCAGAAGTGGGGTCTTGTCAGGTATCCTGGCCATGAACCTCACAGATTGGTGACAAATGGCACTGTCTCTTGGCCCTGCACTGGGCTCGGTCGGATCTTTGTGCTACATAAAGCTCCCTGGAGCCCCACTTCCCCACATGTGTAGATGGACACCCCCCTCTGCCAAAGTGGAAGCCGGGCCCCCAAGTCTCCTTTCGGATGTCACGGGACAGGCAGAATTCAAGGTCATGCCCCACATTGAGCTCACCACCTTCTCTCCCGTGGCTCACCAGCCTCACCCACGTAGAAGCCTGAGGGCAGTCTAACCGCCCGCCACTGCTTCCGGTCCTCCCCCCAGGGTCCAGGTGCATGTCCGTGTTCTGGCCTCACTGTCCATCTCCCTGGTCATCTTTGTGGTTATGATTGTGCTGGTGAAGGTGGATACCTCCTCCTGGACCCGAGGCTTCTTCAGTGTCACCATTGCGTGCATGGCCATCGTCAGCAGCTCCTCCACCATCTTCAATAGCAGCGTGTACGGCCTGACAGGCTCGTTCCCCATGAGGAACGCCCAGGCACTGATATCAGGTGAGAGCCCACCACGAGGAGGAAAGCCACAGTGGTCTTTCCAGAAAAAGAAATGCGTCCTGGGTCCACCTTATTTTCCTAGCGTCACCAGGCAAACCATCCCAGACTGGGTAGCTGAGAGCCATTCTTTCTGCTCTGTCTGCAGCTTAGACAGCAGATGGGGGAGGTGGTGGTGGGGCAGAGGGCAGAGGAGGAGGGACGGGGCACGGCTCTCCACTGCCCCACCTAGTGTTCACAGGGGTGGGCCTCCGTGGCATTGAGTATGAACCTCAACATGGTCGTCTGGGCTATCTTGTGCCATGGGCCCAGGCTGTACACAGAGTGAGCCTCAGAGACTCAGGCAGCCATGGAAGCCACGCTAGGAGCAACTTCCAGGGTCCTTAGCTCTCCTAGACTCCAGATGGGTCTCTGTGGCTCCATGGAAGGTGTAGAGTCTTGGCCGCAGAGGAACGGGTGTGTGTGTTGGGGGTGGGGGGGGAGCGTGTAGGACCATAGCCATGACGGAAGCATGGTATGCCTTCAAAGTATCGTCACTGAAACCATCCTGCCTTGCTTTCCTTCCCGCTCGACCCTTTTCCTCTCCTTTGTTTTTTCTTCCCCAACTCCTTTTCCTTCCTCTCTCTTTCCTCTCTTTCTTTCTTTCTTTTTTTCCAGTTTTATAGAGGCTCTATCCTGTGCCAGGGGCCTCCCATCAGAGCCAATAGTCTAGCGGCTAAGCTGCTGGTTCCCCCAGACGGTGCCATGCCATGGCTTGCTCTGGCCCTGACTCGGGGGCAGCTCTGTAGCTGAAGTCTGGAAGTGGATGCTCAGCCGGTTACAGGGACCTTGGCTGGTTTTTTTTTTCCTCTCACCCAGATGGCCCCGGAAAGTAAACAGAGCTGGGTCAGTTAGCATCTGTTTTATGTGAAGACCCCTGTCCCCTAAAGCAAGCCTGGAGGCTGCTCTTCTCTGTGTCCCCATGTGGTGCTTTTAAATGCTTGCCTACCTGAGAAGACTCGCACAGTGCGTGGGACTGTGCCTGTTAGTTAATATTCCAGGCAGGATGCAGCAGGGATGACAAGTGCCTTGACAAGCGCATGTCCACCCCTCCCCGCTCCATACCAGTGCCAGACATCACTAATAGATCCCTATCTTCCCTCCTGAGCCTCTAATTCCCTCTCAAGCCAGCACTTGAGGCAATTACTCTCTGTGGATCAGAGGCTAGATATGAGCTCCGTCTGTTTGCCATTTTTGATATAGGATTAGGCTTCTCTTCTATCCCAGGAAACCCTTGGGCCCAAAATAAAATAGAAATGAACTTGTCACTGGGTTTTCTGAACACAGTCAACACGCTCCTGGCATGGCTTCTAGAAAAAGCAGGGCAGGGCCCAGAAGAATGGCCGTCAGACGCTAATCCCTCTGTCACCACTGACTGGCCTCAGAAAGAGGCTCTTATCCCGTATCTTCTCATCCCTTTGAGCTCTTCAATATGGCTTCAGCCCTGCAAGGGCACGTGGTCCCGCTAGTCCACCTGAAGATCTCTAGAGAAGAGTGTCTCCTGGGAAAAAATTTTTTTTGAAGGCCTAGTTTTTAAAAAGTATGGGATGTATGGCACACACCTATAACCCGCTACTTCACAGACTGAGACAGGAGGAATGTGAGTATCAGAGCTACATTGGGAGACTCTGCCTCAAAGAATAAAAAGAACAGGTGAAATTAAGACTTCCGTGTCAGCACTAATGTGCGCAGCCCTTCCCTGCATCAGGCCAGCACCCTGGGCCAACCGACCTGCCTCAGTTCTCCAGCACCCCCAGCCCCCCTTTGCTTTTTTGGTCCAGAGGAGCCCATCTGTGAATCCTGTGCTTGTTGGCATCTGAGGAACAATTCATTTGTTTCGTGCGGGTGTTTTTTTTTTTCTTCCAAAGCCCTCATTTGCATGTATTTCCATAAGTGATGAGATAGAGAGAGTCATGAAGGATGAGCTCCCGGAGGCCCGGTTTGTGGCTGCCGATAATATTGTAGATTCAAGTTGGAAGGGAGAGGGGATCAGTCGGCAGGGCTGTTAAGATCTCTTCCTCCTGGCGGCCACCGAGCCAGCTCTCTGAGCTAACCCCACTTCTTCCAGAGCGTCCAGGTGGGGATTAAGGCTTCTCAGAAGTGGGCACCCCCCCTGGCAGAAGGTTTACCCCATCACTTCTGCTTTGATGTGGGAGAGATGGGAATAGCCAAGTAGCTAATTGGGAACCTGAAGATTTACTTGGCTACCGTCTGCGTCGGGCCCTGTTTAACAAGCAATAATCCTTTTAATCCCTATAGCAGCCCTAAGAGGGTGGGCACTCCCACTTTACACAGGAGCAAGCCGGGGCTCAGAGAGGTCAAAAGGCTTGGCAGGGATCACACAGCACGAGTCCCCAGGATCACTGTGCCAGTTTGTGTTCTGCCTGCCCTCAAGTCCTAGCTTCCGGCTCCACCTGGGCTGAAGAACCTATGGGGGAAGTTGGAAGAATTGTTTACTGGCACCAAGGGCCGTTCCCACAGGATGGGAGAGGCAGTAAGATGGACAGAAACATCTGCCCGCTGTCCAAAGCTATGGACCTCAGACTTCAGGGACTCCCCTCCTCTCATTCCCATCTCCTGTCCAGCTTCTTATGCTGTGAGCTGAGCACCCAGGTGTGGGGGGAGGGCAGAAGTATGGAGGGGGGCTGGATTCTGAGATCATGTGCCCTCCTGAGCCCGTTGTGATGTCGCCGTGGTGTCCTCTTGCTCTCTCCAGGAGGAGCCATGGGAGGGACAGTCAGCGCCGTGGCCTCGCTGGTGGACCTGGCAGCATCCAATGACGTGCGGGACAGCGCGCTAGCCTTCTTCCTCACCGCAGCGGTCTTCCTCGGGCTCTGTGTGGGGCTCTACCTACTGCTGCCCCAACTGGAGTATGCCAGGTGAGGCACCCCCCTGCCCTGCCCTCCACATCTGGTCATCTGATTGGATCATAGGTCCCTGTCCCTATTGGTTGACTGTCTTCTAGAAGGCTGAAGCATGAAGTAGTTTTGTTCCGGGGCGGGGGTCGGGGCAGGGGGTGGTGGTGGTGGTGGTGTCGTCCTTCAGTTGTGCTGTAAATCCGTCTTGGGTGGGAGGAGCTGGCTCTGACCACACCTTTAAACCAGTATTGCCTAAAAGCTGGTGGTCAGGAAAGACCTCGCTGTGGAAGTGGGATTGAGTAAGTTCCTAACACTGGGTGAGCCCCTGCTCCTGCCCCCGCCCCCGCCCCGCGACCCCGCCCTGCCCACACCCCGGCCCTGGGGGGAGGTGCCGCCTAGCTGAGTTTGTCTGTCTCAATTTATATCCGCACACTCCTGTTTCTCTTAAGACAACTAGCTATTATTTCTACGTGCAAAGTAGGAAACCAGGAATCAGAGTGGCTAGGGTGGACAGGACTCCAAACCAATACTTTTCAGCTCACTGTCCGTGGGACCCCCGGTCTCAAGCTCCACCCATGTCTTTTGCGCCTTCTACCCCTCTTTGAAAACTGAAGCTAAGCCTGAGGTTGTAACTAAGTCGGTAGTGTGCTTGCCTTGAATGTAATGAAGCCCAGGGTTCGATCCCCAATACACATGTACCAGGCATGGTGACACAGATTTGTATCCAGCACTTCCGAGCTGAGGGACACAGGATCCAACATCCTTCCTTGTGAGGTTTCCACCTTGGGGCTATTCCCAGAGCAGTATTGTGACCTCGAGGGTCTTCTCTTGTTTTGTTCCTTTGTCTCTGAGTGGAATGACACCTGAAGAATCCCCCCAGCCTCCCTCCCTTTTCATCACACCCCAGCACTGCCTCCCCAAGGTGGTACTGGGGTGTTTCTCAGTTCACTCGGGTAAGCCAAAGACCATCCCAATGGGCCTCGGGGGGGACCCGGCTGCCCATGAAGCAATCATACCTTTGCTGATTAAACCTGGGTGAGAAATTCTGTTTGCAGAGACTCATGCATGGCTGGGGCCTGTGGAGGGCTTATTTCGGGTGTCTATACTGACTATTTCTCACTACAGGGGGGCTCCCAATGTGTGATCACCTGCTCGGCTCCTCTAAGCTATGAGCTGGGGAACACTGGCCTGGGCTTCTGTACCTTCTGTGATAGCTGGCCTTATGTCAACTAAACATGAGCTAGAGTTATCTGAAAGGAGGGAACCTCAGTCGAGGAAATGCCTCCATTAGATCCAGTGGTAAGGCATTTTCTTAAGTATTGAATAATCAGGGAGGACCCAGGCCATTGTAGATGGTGCCATCCTTGGACTGGTGGTCCTGAGTTCTGTAAGAAAGCAGGCTGAGGAAGACGGCTGGGGTGGGGTGGGGTGGGCTTTGAGGTTTCAAAAGCTTAAGCCAGGCCCAGTGGCTTTCTTTTCCTGCTGCCTGTGGATTGGGATATAGAACTCTCAGCTCCTTCTCCAGCACTGTGTCTGTCGGCATGTTGCCATGTTTCCCACCATGATGATAATGGACTGAACCTCTGAAACTGTAAGCCAGCCCCAATTAAATACTTTCTTTTCTAAGAGTAGCTGTGGTCATAGTTTCTCTTCATGGCAACAGAACAACTAAGACAGCCATTGTAATAAATCCCCTCTCGTTTAAACTTTTTTATCATTTATCTATTTTATTTTATGTGCATTTATTTTATGTGTTTTGCCTATGTGATAATATCAGATCTTGGAGAAACAGACAATTGTGAGCTGTCATGTGGGTGTTGGGTTTGAACCCCAGTCCTCTGGAAGAGCAGTCAGTGTCCTTAACTGCTGAGCCATCTCTCCAGCTCCTTAACATTTTTATGTGCATTGATGTTTTGCATGCATGTGTGTCTTTGTGAGGGGGTCAGATTCCCTGGTACTGAAGTTATAGGTATCTGTGAGGCACTACTAGGTAGATGCCGGGACTTGAACTCTGGTCCTCTGGAAGAGTAATAGTGCTGTTAACTGCTGAGCTATCCCTCCAGCCTGTCCCCTTTCTATGTGCCCCCCTCTTTCTGTGTGTGTGTGTGTGTGTGTGTGTGTGTGTGTGTGTGTGTGTGTATGAGTGTGTGAATTACACTATGGGATACATATGGAAGTCAGAAGACAACCTAGAAATGTTGGTTCTCTCCATCCACAGTACAGGTTCCAGGTATCCAACTCACGTTATCACCTTCACCTGTTGAAACATCTTAGCATTTTAAAAGTGCAAGTCTTTGAATCATTATGTGTGCCCAAATCTTTGATTCCATGGATCTTTTCTTGTGTGCCTGGGCATACATGTAGATTACACACTGCCCTGGGGTGGGGAATATGGAAGAGCCAGGCAACTTGCATGTTGTCTATAGGGGGCCGTTAAAATGCAGAGTACCAGCTATGATGCAAAGACAGAATGGAGGGCCATAGAGCCATGTGAGTGACAGGGGGTGGCCACAAGTCAGTTTGTCCAGATTGTGATAGGTATGTGTTTGTGAATGCTGGGATGTTGTGTATATTATTTATAAAATGGATGTAGGCATTAAGGCTGAGGGCTTAAGATCTGTATAGCTGGATTCCATGGTTGTTTCAGAATCCCTCTCTCTCTCTCTCTCTCTCTCTCTCTCTCTCTCTCTCTCTCTCTGTGTGTGTGTGTGTGTGTGTGTGTGTAATTTCATAGGGTTTTGTTGGGGGAGGCATTGATTATTTGTTGAGACAGGGTCTCACACTGTTGCCCATGTAGCTCAGGCTGGCTTCAGCTCACTGTGTAGCTTAGGATGACTTTGAACTTCTGACTCAGAATTCTAAGTGTCAGGATTACAGATGAGCTTCCATGTCTGTTTTATGTGGTGCTGGGGATCAAACCCAGGGCCTCATGCATGCTAAGCCAGCTCCCTTCTGCCTGAGCCACATCCCTGTTACCCCCCCCACACACACACCATTTTAGCTGTTTGATTTTGAGACAGGGTCTCACTGGTCAAGGAAGCTCAAGGTGCTCCCAAACTCACTACGGTCCTTTTCCCTCAGCCTCCCACGTGCCCGGCCTGCTGACAGGAGCCACCACACTCTGCTCACATTTTACATTCCTCAATGTTTTTTTTTTTATCTAAACCTCCCCTTTCCAACACTCAAAACCCAACTCGGGGGCCTCCATTTACCTTGCAGTGATCAGGGTGGGTTTCCTGTCTCCGCTCATGGTATGGCCGCCACCTTTGACCCAGGGGACTCGAGACCAGCCTGGCAGACTAGGCAGGGATAAACACAGGCCATCTCTAACAACTTGCCCCTCCTACATCACGCTGTGGGATCCTGGGCCAAGAGGTTCCCAGGGCTGGGGCTTCGCCTGTTGGGTCTCCGAGGGCAGAATGGCTATGCAGACTCTACCGTCTCCCTTCTGTGTCCCCAGAGTTCAGGTTCTCAGGGACCCACTGACCATGTCCCTGTCCCTCTGCAGGTACTACATGAGGCCAGTTGTCCCAGTCCATGTGTTTTCTGATGAAGACAACCCACCCCAGGATGCTCCCAGCACCTCCTCCGTGGCCCCAGCATCCACAGTGGTGCACACGCCGCCCCTGGGACCCATCCTGAAGAAGACGGCTGGCCTCGGGTTCTGCACGGTTTCCCTCTACTTTGTCACAGCCCTCATCTTCCCTGCCATCTCCACCAACATCCAGTCCATGCATAAGGGCACCGGCTCCTCATGGACCTCCAAGTTTTTCGTGCCCCTCACCGTCTTCCTCCTCTTCAACTTTGCCGACCTCTGTGGCCGACAGGTCACAGCCTGGATCCAGGTGCCAGGTCCTAGGAGCAAGCTGCTCCCGGGACTGGCGCTCTGTCGGTTCTGCCTCGTGCCTCTCTTCTTGCTCTGTAACTACCAGCCGCGCTCGCACCTGACCGTGGTGCTTTTCCAATCTGACATCTACCCAGTTCTCTTCACCTGCCTCCTGGGGCTCAGTAACGGCTACCTCAGCACCCTGGTGCTCATCTATGGGCCCAAGATTGTGCCCCGGGAGCTGGCCGAGGCCACCAGTGTGGTGATGTTGTTCTATATGTCTGTGGGCTTGATGCTGGGCTCAGCCTGTGCAGCCCTGCTTGAACACTTTATCTAGGAGTGGGGCGGCAAGGATGCGGGTACCGTGTGAGTGTGCGAGGCTTGGGTCCTTGGGAGGTGGGCAGGGTGAGCCGAGGTCTGACGGTGTTAAGCAAGGGGTTGGCGTTTGGTTTGATGCAGAGCAGAGCCCACTGGGACTGCCTTTCACTCAGACTGCTTGTGAGCCACATCCTCGCACGTCTTGTGCAAGGAGACATTCCAGACACAGCCCAGCACAGTGGCTCATACCTGTAATCCCAGCACTGGAGCGACTGGAGCTGCAGGACCGCTGTGAGTTCAAGGCCAGTCTGGTTACATAGTGAAACCCTTTCTCAAAAAAAAAAAAAAAAAAAAAAAAAATAAGCTAAAGACCAAAACCCCTGAGACATTCCAAACACTTCGAGAGAACACTCCAGAGCTGACTGAAGGGCACGGTTGTAGCCAGGATCTAGCCCGGTTGGTAGGATGCTTCCTTAGCATCTGTAAAGCCCCAGCTCCTATCCCCAGCACGGCATAAACTGGACATGTTAGTGGAAGCCTGTCTGTCATCCTAGCTCTTGAAAGGTGGAAGCAGGGACATCAGAAGTCCAAGGTCATCCTCAGCTACCTAGGAAGTTTGAGGCTAACCTGGGCTACAGGAGACACTGCCCCCCCCCAAGGCACAACTGTAAAGAGTGGGGTATGTTACCTTCATAGCTCATAAGCAGCCTGTGTCTAACTTGTATTGTCACAAGGCCAGAGCCAGCCTCACTCTTCCCAACTGACACTGAGGTGGGAGAGGATCCTCAGGGCTCCCTGTTTGGAAAGAGGCTCCTGGATTTGAGGTCCCCTCTGCAATGGCCAGTCCTCAGACCTAGGGCCCAAGCACATGCTGATCCCTGGGCTCTGGGCCTGAGAGTAGGCTATCCAGCTGGAACGAAAGCCTCACAAGGCAGGCCTCGTAAGCCGTCCTCCCAGAGGCCTGGCAGGCTTGGTCTCCAGATGAGGACTGTATGGCCCAGTGGTCTACCTACAGCCTATTCAGGGCAGGGGGGAGTCTTTTTTTAACAGTCATGTTTACAGGTTGTGGGGGCCCCTGGTTCAAGGGCAGAATAAATACTGGGATTCTCAATGTGAGCTTGGTCGGTGTCTCCATCAGTTGAGGTCTTGGCAGGAAGCAGTGTGCTAAGATTGGGTCATTTGGAGGGATGGTGGGGATGGCTTAGGAACATGCTACCTTCCCCATTGCTATGACAAAATGCCCGACTAAAGCAGCTTAAGGAAGGGTAGATTCCTCCTGGCTCACAGTTTAAGAGGCGACACAGTCCTCCGTCGTCAAGGTTGGAAAGGCACATTGGTGGATCCATTGCGATCACATTGTGTGCACGTCTAGGACCCCAGCCCACGGGAGGGCTCTTGCACTGCCTACGTTCAGGGCGGGTCTTCCTCAGTTACACTTCTCCGGAGATGTCCCAGCAGAGAAGCGTGTCTCCAGGGTGATTCTCAAGCCAGTCTCAGATTACAGTGGAGACTCACCATCCTACCGTTCAAGAACCAGCAAAGTGAGGCCCTTCCAGGCTTCGCCTGAGGAGGGACAGCAGCACCTCTGCTGTCCTAGGTTTCCAGATGTCAGGGCAGCACTGGCTGACACCTGCTCAGCGGAAATGGGGGCTGCTTTGCTCTGGTTCATTTCCCGACGGTTGTAGTTCAGGTAGTTTCAGAAGAGGACCTCCAGACTCTGTCACCCCATCCAGGACACCATGTCCCCTCACATGACACGGATACCAAGTTCTGGTTTCGTAGGTGACAAGGGCTCCTGAGAGGCTGTTATGGGAGATGGGCTGGCTCGGGGATCAGAGAACTTTACCAGACAGAGTGTCCTTTCTCAAGATTCCTGCAGCCAGAGGAGAGCTCATCCCCGAGACGTGACTACCCTCTGAGCCAAAAGCTGGTGGGGGAGCACGGGCTGGGGGCTCCCTGCAGATGCTGATTAAGTGGGAGGCAGTGTAATCCCCCAGTGGCACCAGCTTATGCTCCCTACCGTGGTCTGATTCACACTCCCACTCAGCTGAGGGATGGGAGAATGAGCCCTTGAGAGGTTTTTCTAAACTTGAACCTAGTTTAAAAAAAAAAGAAAGAAAGAAAGAAAGAAAGAAAGAAAGAAAAAGGAAAGAAGAAAGAAACCTACCTTCCACCCCCAGTGTAATGCTGTGGATGGTCTCTGTTGTGGGTACGGGGTCTTGACCCATCCCAACCTTGGGTGTGCTAGAAGTGGGCTATGTGTCTGGTTAAATAGAATCCGCTCTGTGTGCGTGTGTGTGTGTGTGTGTGTGTGTGTGTGTGTGTGTGTGTGTGCACGCATGGGCACTCTCGTGTGCAAGAGTACACAAGGTGGAAGGTAGGGGAAATAGACGGCTCTCACATGCTCTCGTGGAGGGGTTGACTCTTAGGGACCAGCGCAGCATCTGAATGGACTGGAAGGTGATAGAAGCTGTGGTTTGGTAGCATCCAGACAGAGGGATGAATCCGTGCCCACCCCTGGGGTTAGAGGAGAAATGGCTGCTCGGCTGGCAGGGTTATCTCCTTTTGGCTCACCTGAGTGGGCGTGTCACGGAAGAGATATCCCTCTGGGAGAGGAGAGCGGGGGAGGAAAGTGCAGTTCCAGGCAGGGGCACATGCAGGACAGGTTGTAAGCAGCCCATAGGTTTAGCTGCCCTGCTCCCCCACCTTGAGTCTTCTGACCATAGTGACGCATAGCGTGTGAGCATCTTGCCGTGAGCGGTGGATTCTTCTATGTAGACTCCCTGCCTAGGGCCGCAGATGAGCTCTGTGAGGCTCGAGTGAGACTCGGTGAGCTTTACCAACTTTCCTGGAGTCACTCAGCTACTAAAGAGCAGAGATGGAAATTAAACCCAGTCCTTCCGAGACTCACAAGTCCTCACCCGGCCTCCCTGCTTGCTCTCCTCAAGTCTGAAGTTTGTCTGCGGCTCTGGTTTTATGTTATTGAGAGAGGCTCTACTGTGGAGCTCAGCACGAGGCTTAACTGCCTGTTCCTCCATGCCTGGCTTCTTCTCCTTGGTTCTTTATATACATTGCTTGTTTCCACTTTCTGCCATCTGGATGTATTACTCAGAACCCTGGCCTGGCACTGGTTCTGCTGAACTGAGTGAGAGGTAAGCTGGGCTAGACCTCTGCTAGCCGGAGGCCGCTTTAATCCTGCCCCAGCCCATAGCGCACACATCCTCTTCTTCTTCTTGCTAGACAAGGGATCTGGGATTGCTAGGGTCCTGGTGCCCCTGCTCCCATGTCCCCTTCTTTCCCCATAGCATGGACTGCTGGGATTGTCACTCCAGCATGGGCAGTAGGACATGGGACACAATGTGGGTGTCAAGAAGTCTCACTAGAGTGCAAGCCAGCCTTCCTGTATCTTGATTCCTTGTCTCAAAAGCAAGGACGACAGTCAGTCCCATGACTGTGACAGTGTGACACGCCTACCTCTCACCCACACAAAGTGGACAGCACGACACACACTGTAACACTGCCCACAGGCACCGTAGGCAGGTACGCAGCTCTCCGCTACTACTCCAACTTCAGCTACGTGGTAGATTTTAAAAAGTAGCCTTGACCTCAGATTATGAGCACAATTCAGGCTGCCCTGAGCTTGACTCCAAATGATGGTGGCAAAGATGGTATGTTCTCACTCTTAGCAAACTTGGTTTTTTTTCCCACTTCTTGCTGCTTAATCAGCTTGTTGAAATGGCCAGCAGCTTCCCTGTGTGTGGCCATTCCCTGCCCAGTGGCTCAGGACTCATCCTCGCCCCGATCCAGGCCTGGCTAGCAGCTGTCTGTATCAATCCTTCTGGGTCTGTGTTCCAGGCACACCCAGCCCAGAGTCAGGAGAGCTGGGGAAGGCTCAGGAGCTGAGTTGCTACCAACTCCGACCCTTGGACAAACCTCTCTGCTCAAGTTGCTAAAGGCTAAGCTAGAGGAAGGGTTGCCCCCACCAAGGAGCACAGATAAATATAAAACAAATGGAACAAACTAAAAACTAGGTGTCCATCCTTAGGACAAGAGTTTGAGCCATAGTCCAGCCCACTGGTGTAGCCTCTCTTCTTCCTGGCCATGTGAAGGTGGGCCAGTTCAGTGTCCTCCACCCGTTTCTCAATTTGTCAGTGGGATTGTAGCACGGCCCCTTACATAGTTGTTGCGAGATGACGGTCATGCCCAGAACGCATCAGAATAGCCCCTGGTACACTAGACTGAATGTGCCTCTATAGAAAGAAACCCTAACTCCATATTCAAAAATGGCATTGGGAGGCCAGGGCTCTCAAAGGTGACCTCACAATAACCACCTGGAACTCATGAGTGGGGTTGGTGGCCTTATGAAAGAAGTCCAAGAGACCTCCTATCCCTTCCAGTAGGAATCAAGCAAGAGGATGGTCATCAGTGACGAGGAGAGCAGATGCCAGGATCAAACCCATCTGTGGTCTTGGTGTCAGACTTCCTGGTCTCCGGAACTGTAAGGCATATCTTTCTATTGTTCAGAAGCCACTAAGCCCGTGACATGGTTTTGTTTGTTTGTTGTTTGTTTTTTTACGTGATTATGCGGAGGCAGAAATCGGTACTGGAAACAGTGGGTGAAGTGCTTGCCTTGCAAGCACAAGGTCCCAAGTTTGATAACCCAAGCCTTCCTTGGCGCATTTGTAATCCCAGCCTAGAGGCAGAAACAGGCAGGTCTGTAGGGTTCACAGGCCAACCAGCCCAACCTACGTGCAAGTCCCAGGCCAGTTGAGGACTCTGGTCCTTCAAAAAAGACAGTGGATGGTACCTGAAAAAGCTCTGAAGCGCGTGCCCATGCTCACGGTACACAGACACATGAACATGCACATGTATGTATGCACAAGACCTGGGCTAGGGGCAAAGAGAGTTTTGTGGGACAGGATAGACAAATAGTATATTGCCATAAACACACCTTTAAAAGTGGTTCTGGTGAGGTTTTGGGGTGGGGGTCGGGTGGGGGGAGGAAGAGAGATGGGAACTGTTCTAAAAAGCCTGAATATTAGAGAATCCCCGTGTGATATCGATGTAGTGATGGCTGTCCCAAAAGGCCTTTGGTTAAAACTCACGGCTGAGATGGGAGCAGCCCACAGGTTATGAAGTCTATGAGGCCCAGGGAATAGAATGCAGTGGTTTGGCCGGGTAGTGTTGGCGCGCACCTTTAATCTCAGCACTTGGGAGGCAGAAGCAGGTGGATCTCTGTGAGTTTCAAGCCAGCCAGGTCTACAGACTGAATTCCAGGACAGCCAGGGCTACACAGAGAAATCCTGTCTCAAACAAAACAAAACAAAACAAAACACCATAGTGGCTTGAATGACAGTGTCCCCCATAGGTTCAGATGTTTAAATACTTGATTGATCCCCCTTTGGTGCCACTGTTTGAGAATGTTTAGGAGGAACACCCTTGCTGGAGAAAGCATGCCACGGGGGCAGAACATTCTAGAGCCCTGGGCTTCACATGTTCTTCCTGCCTCATTCTCGGATCCATATCTTAATCGGTGGGATGAGGAATTCACAGAAACCCTGTGGTCACGGGCTGCAGTGGGCTGCAGTGGGGCTGCAGTGTGTTTGCCACCCTTGTGGGAAGGAGGAGTCAGAGCTGTGGCCGAATCATCAGAGTCAGAAACAGAGTGATGTCCATGCTCCAACTTGGGCTCCAACCCGAGTGACCTACGCTCGATGGGGCTCTGCTCAAGAATGGCTTATGGGAGGCTGGAGAGACGGCTCAGCAGTTAAGAGCACCGGCTGTTCTTCCAGAGGTCCCAGACTCAATTCTCAGCACTCGTGTGGCAGCTCACAATGGTCTGGAACTTCAGTTCCAGGGGATCTGACACCCTTACGCAGACACCCATGCAGGCAGAACACCAACGCCCATGAGACAAAATAAAGATCTTAACTAAAAGAACAAAAGACTTTTTTTTTTGAACCTGACTCCTTCCAGTTGGCCAGTGACCTTGGACAAGGCTCTGTAGCTCTGGTTCCTTGTGGCCTGTCTCCATGACTTCTTGTGAAAGACTGAACTGATCCATACAGAGCTAGCTGGTCACCCCAGCCATCACTTGTCCTCCCCAGCACTGGTTCCATAAGGAGGAACAAAGGAGACAAGATGATGACCCAAGTTTAGAGCCTTGGCTGGCAGGTGACATCATGGGAGAGTAAGTCTGCTCTCTGCGCTCAGGGATAGGAGGATGCCCTATAGGGAAGCTAGAGGGTGAAGTAAATCTACCCAGAGTTTCATTTCTGATCATACACTAAGCCAGTCACATCCCACACAATTCAGGAAGTGGCTCAGGCACAAGGCAGAAGCTATGCATCTGAAAGGGACTGATAGGTGCCCCCCACCCCCCGTGGCATCTTCCCATGACCGGTTTGAAGTCACCTGTTTGGTCTGATGTCTGACAAACAGAGGGACTGTCAATCATTGAGTCACACCCAGAACAAGCATTAGC
>NW_022196909.1:11219289-11230945 GCF_008632895.1 Mastomys coucha
CATGGACACTTCAGAGGAGCCAAAAGGGGAGACTGAGGCATGCAGCTGTATGCAGCGGAGGCAGCTGTGGTTCAAGGCCTCTGGGACCAGTCCTGCAACAGCAGGTCTCATTAGCCCCTTCAGAGGCACTTGCTAGGATGCAGAGGGGCTTGATCCACCCTGCGGGCTCCATATCATAGCCCAGGTGGGATGACAAGTTCCCAGATGTCACCGATGGATGCTGGCCGTAGGAGGACCACCATGCTCGGAAAGATGGATGACGGTTGTCAGGAGCTTGCCCCTGGCCGGAGAGGGAGTGAAGGCTTCATCTGCTCCTGTTCTGGCTGAGGGCTCGCCTGCAAGGTCCCGGAAGGAGCCGGTGCATTGCGGGCTCAGTCAGTCTCCTGCAGACACAGTCACAGACCTGGGGTGCCCTCTGCATTTCAAGTGTCACACCCTGCCTCTCCGTGTGCCCCACGATGCATGGATGGCTTCCCTCCTCCACTGTATCTTTCCACCTGGTCTCCTCTCACCTGAGGCCTGAGGGCGGGCAGGGCGGGGTGAGGTGAAGAAGGGGGAGGACTGAGGGGGTGAGTCTAGATACAGAGCTGTGATCTCACTTCTGGAGGGCATTGTTGGAACCCAGGTGGGGTGCAGGGCCACCTCCTGCAGTGAGAGGGTCACACCTCCTACCTGCTCTCAGGAGCTCATTAGCTGCTGAGGTAAGGCCCCCCCTACCCCCGCTGAGTCTGCTGATACTCAAAGAGGGAAACGAGCCACTGCTACTCAGCAAACACTTTGAAACAGAAACTGAACTTTCTGCATTTTCTAATAATGCCCCGTGATCTAAAAATGCAGAAGTCTGGCCTCGCTTCTTCAAAAGTCCCCTTTCTGAAAAGAGATGTCTGGAGCTCGCCTTCTGCTTACCAAGCTCCCAGGGATGGAATGGGAAGGGTCAGGTGCCCCATAACATGCCAGGCCAGTTGATGCTAGCCAGCTTCGTGCTGAGTGACTGGCCTCTGGGCAGTTGTGAGGAGGTGGCAAAAATCTCAACTCCTTTTTTTTGTTGTTGTTGTTGTTGTTTTGTTGTTGTTGTTGTTGTTGTTGTTGTTGGTTTGCCATTCCTCACATCTTGTCCTAGTGTATAAAGGTCAACCACTTTGATTTTGGAAATGTGGGGAAGAATTAGGGCTGTCTTAAAACTGGGAGGGACTCTAGATGAGTCACTGACCTCTCTGAAGCCCAAGATCTCGTCGAATTATTAGTCTTGCATACGCCAAAATTCCGATCATGTCGGGACCCGCACCTGACGTTGAGTTTGTAAGGCTTTCCGAGTCGAGCCTGTGTTGTGCTCGCAGGGCTATTGAATGGCTCCCCTCCATCATCACTCTTGCTGGGTTTGGACTCAACTAGGATGCACACCTCTGGGCATGTCTTTGGGGAAGGGGAAGACCCATGTGGGTGGCACCATCCCCTAGGCTGTGGGCGGCGCCATCCCCTAAGCTGTGGGCGGTGCCATTCCCTAAGCTGGGGACTGGATAACAAGGAGAAAGAGAGCCGGGCACCAGCAGTCTCTTCTGTGTCCTGACTGCAGATGCAGTGTGACTAGCTGCTTCACACCCTGGCTTGCCACCCCTTCCTCACCAGGATGGACTGTTTCTCCTCAAGCTGGAAATCCACCTCAACACTTCCTCAACTGCCTTATTTTATTTTATTTTATTTTATTTGGTCAAGCATTTGATCAGAGCCATGATAAAATAAAACAATCACCAGTTCTCAGAGCCTTTTTAAAAAAATCTTATCCCCTGGATAGAGTTATAAGAACCAAAGGGACCTGACAGCCTGGAGCCATGCCAGAACATGTTCTAGGGATCTGGCATACCTAAATCCCTTGCCAATGTTGTAAACCTGTGAGGAGGGTCTGTGTAGACCTTGCCCTACAGTTATACCCCTATGGACAGGCTGTGCAGGTTTCTCCCAAGCATGGGGGAGGCCTGAGGTTGGCTGGAGTAGGTTGGTGCCTGCATGCGTACACCTAGGAGACCCTTCTAGATGTATAACTGAGCAAAATTCTGAGAAGCCAGAGAACGTTCAACTAAGCAGCATTCTAGCTGTGTGTCAGGGCCAGAGGAGTTACATGGTGGGCTCCAGGGCTCCAGGGCTTCTGTTGATTCTCTTGTCCGTTATAACCCTCTCCTGGCTTGAGGCCTGCCTCTCTGCCCACCTCCTGCTATTTGCCATGCCTCGTTCCTGGTTCCAGTTCCCACCTCCACAGAGACAAAAAGAAGATGCTGATTGGGTCTTTATTACTGACGTACTTGGGGGAGGGGTTTACCTCACCTATTCTACCTGTTGGCTTGTAACAAAGAAGCATTAAAATTCAAGATGGCTGAGCAGTCACGACTCCCGTCTAATTTTTTACCTCCCACGTGGGTAAAGTATAGTATGGCTAGCCTGCCTCCTCCTATCTCCTCCTATCTCTTTCTAACTCCATGTTTCCAGGTAACCCATTCTTTAACGTTACTGCTGGGCGGTAACAGTCCGCGTTCTGCAAATCTTTTCATTAGTAGAAGTTTAAAACTCTTCTCCCTTGGAGACAGGCATGGCTCTTGTTTCTTCTTGGCCATTGTCTACTGTCTTTCTAGACACACATAGCTGGGCCTTAATAGAGAGTATAGCCAGGATTAGCAGAGATTAGTGGAGACCTCGAGACTCCTTTCTTTCATGAATACTTCTTTTCCTCTAGCTCAGGGGTTCTCAGCCTTCTTAATGCTGCGACCCTTTAAAATAGTTCCTCATGTTGTGGCCATCCACCAGCCATACAATTATTTGATTGCTACTTCATAACTCTAATTTTGCTACTGTTATCAATTACAATGTAAATATCTGATTGCAACCCCAGAGGGGGAAAAAAAATCATTCAACCCCCAGAAGGGGTGTGACCCACAGGTTGAGAAACATTGCTCTAGGGCCACCGATCTCCCTTGGCAGAGGCTGGCTGCTGTTTTGCCTTTTAGGGGTATCTGCATTAATTCACGGATGGAGGATGGAGTTCTATTGCATTGCCTCATGAGAATGAATGACACTGACAAAAGCCACAGGTGCCATCCTGGTATCTTGTGTGCAGTACTACTTGGTCCCTGGCCACCCGCATCTCCACTATGGGAAGGCTTGGTGCTCAGTTGGTGAGGGGGACAGTCAGTGGTTAGAAGATGTCAGTCACTGATGCCATCACACAAAGTGGGATCCTTCCTAAGTAGAACCCAGATCTCTTATACTCCCTCAGCCCATGGTTCCACAACCCACATCTTACTGCAGGTGTAAGCCCTTTCCCAACACCCCTCTCCCTCTTTGGACACCCCTCTGGAAAGGCAGACTCTGCTCTGGAAATTGAGTGGCTTGTCCAAGAAAGCCAGGTGGGAACAGTTGCTCCCACTTTCTTCCCAGGGTTCTTGAAGATGTAGCGGAGTCCGGCGAACAGCTCTTGGTGCCTGCCGTACTAGTTTGCTTGTTGAGACAGGATCTAGCTCTAGGTCAGAGCTGGCCTGGACATTCATAGACATTCTCCTGCCTCGACTTCCTAACTGAGATGACAGCCACAAGCCACGACATTCAGCCAGTGCCCATCAAATTCCGGAGACCATCTCAGCTGTACCAGGGATCTGATGCAGAGTAAGGTGGTGTGAGGTCCAGTGGGAGGGCGCATCCCATAATTCCACAGGCCTAAGAGAGTCTCCGGAGCTGCTGGCACTCGGACATGAGAACTGGAATCTTGTCCAATGGTTTTGCTCACTCTTTCTCTGCGTGGAGTCAGCACCTGGGTGTACCCGAGTGACTGCAGGCAGAGGCTTAAACACAGAATGGAGGTGACGGCTGGTTCCAGTGTCTGGGTCCTAATCACCTGCAGGAGAAATATTCAGCTTTCTTTTTTTAATTATTTTATGTATATGAGTACACTGTAGTTGTACAGATGGTTGTGAGCCTTCATGTGGTTGTTGGGAATTGAATTTTAGGACTTCTGCTTGCTCCGGCCCAAATATTTATTTATTTATTATTATATGTAAGTACACTGTAGCTGACTTCAGACGCACCAGAAGAGGGCATCAGATCTCATTACGGGTGGTTGCGAGCCACCATGTGGTTGCTGGGATTTGAACTCAGGACCTTCGGAAGAGCAGTCAGTGCTCTTACCCGCTGAGCCATCTCCCCAGCCCCAGCCTTCAGTGTCCCTCTCTAGTACTTCAGCCCCTCCTTACAACATCGTGTTCTCCCCCCATCTCTCTGAAGCAGTGAGTCTTTCATTGGCCCCAGGGATCGATGGTTCTGCTAGCTAATCCCTGGGATCTGCCAGTCTCTGCTGGGATCCCCAGTACTGGGTATTATAAATACACCAACACCATACTGGCTTTTTGTTTGTTTGGTTTGGTTTGGTTTTTCCTAGATAAGGTTTCTCTGTGTAGCCCTGACTATCCCAGAACTTGCTCTGTAGACCAGGCTGTCCTTGAACTCGGCTTCTCAAGTGCTGGGGTTAAAGGTGAGCACAGATCAAGTCCTCATGCTTGTCCAACAAGCAATCACTAGCTGACCTGTCTCGCTGGCCTATGTTCTTTTTAAGAGAGTAAGCCCAGGTTCAAGATCTTGCCCACCAGAAATGAATGAGTGTTACTAGTCTTTCTAAGGTTTCTATCTCTCTGTTTATGACAGGTGATATTGATCCTCTAATTAATGATCCTGTATATGATCCTCTATATCAATGATACACAGGGGGTTTTATATTTATTTATTTATTTATTTATTTATTTATTTATTTATTTATTTTTGGTTTTTCAAGACAGGGTTTCTCTGTATAGCCCTGGCTGTCTAGAACTCACTCTGTAGACCAGGCCGGCCTCGAACTCAGAAATCCGCCTGATTCTTTGTGAGTTTCACATCATGCACCCCAGTCCTGCTCATCTCCCCAACCCCTCATATCCACCCTTTGCCTTTACAACCCCCCATAAGATAAAACATACCCATACAGACACACACACACACACACACACATACAGACACACACACACATAGACACACACACACAAAACAACAAATACAAAACATAGAAGACATCTCAATGTATAAGCTGTAGTGTGTCACAGAGTGTCCCATAGTCTACCCCTCTGCCCACACCTCTTCACTTGCAAATGTTCATTTCAATGAGCCATTGGTCTGGTTCGAGGTCTCTGGCTTCCATGACACCATCAATATTGGATCCTCACCAGAACTCCTCCCTGTTATCCTGTTGCCCTGTCTCATGGAGATCCTGCAGCTTTGGATCAGCAGGACTGGCCATTTCATGCATCCCAACCCTTTGCAGATGATGTAGATTTGAGGGTGGGACCATTCAGAACCCTGGATCGGGTTAGCCTGTCAGCTCTTCCTTCTCTGCACCACCAGCATTGCTCTGGCTAGACCACCCAATGCTGACATCAGCAGGAGGCAGGTCTAGCTCTCCTGCTTGCATGCCCTCAGGGCCCAGCTCACCAGCACCCACCCCCCTCCAGAGCCAGCTCCACTGTGCTGCCCTGTCAAACTGCAAGGTTCATCTCCCAAGTGCTGCCACCTGTGAGGGGCTGGGCCAGCTCTCCTGCTCTCCCACCCTTGAGGACTGGCTCACCTGTGCCTTTGCCATCAGGCAGGATAGAGGGCCTGCTCTCCAGAGTGCCACAGCCTGTTCTAATGACCCCAGGGTCAGCTCTCCTGGCTACTGTGGGTGGTTGAGGCACCCACACCATCAGTTGAGAGGCCAGCTCTCCTGCACTCTCTTAGGGAGAGACGCTCATCTGCACCCTCTTGACCAAGATGTAGTGAGGGGTAGGGCTGGAGATCAGGTTGGGGTGGGGCATCATCTCTGCATCCATGCTACCCCATGGCAGACAGGTGGCAAGGTCGGTTCTCTCCCATTCATGTCCTCTGGCCAGCTCACCCACATCCCTGCCACCAGGGCTAGCTCCATTTGCTGCCTGAGTGAGGTGCAGGGCCCCGCTCTCTTGCTTCTGCCAGTGAGAGATGGATCCAGTTCTCTGGAGCACTGCATCTAGTGACAAGTGGGGCCAGTGACGCACAGCCCCTGGATATCTGCATGGTCCCTGGTGGCTGTCGCCATCAGAGACATCCCCATGCTCTCTAATAGTAAGATGAACTACAGATGTTGACACCTACCCCTGCTGTGCCACCAGACTCAGATATGACCTTCGCAGGCAGCTTGGGGCTGAGACCTGACCATGGCTTCAGGTGGTGGGGGCTGGCCACTTCCACCAGGCTACTCCACTCGACCCTCCAGTCTCCGGTTCCATCTCTCTTCATCAGCGCAAGCTACTCCATTTGTCTTTCTCTCCCTCTGAGCACCACAAACATGCGCGTCATGGTGGTTCCTGCTACAGGCTGGCCACATGGCTTGGTGGGGCCCCTGAGTGACATCCTCCATCAGCCCTGCATGGCGTGTTAGCAAGCAGGTGTCTATGGCCTGCCTGTGCCAGGAGCGGGAGGGCAGGTCTGTGAGTCCACATGGTGATCCACAGGTCTCTATTTGTCTTCCTCCTCCCAAGCTGCACTGCCTGGATTGGATTGGATTGGATTTGTGTGTGTGTGTGTGTGTGTGTGTGTGTGTGTGTGTGTGTGTGTGTGTCCTAGGCATAAGACAGCCATGGCCACCAAGCCAGGTATCAAGCTAGGACAAACAAAGGACTTCCATCTACCCTGCCCTTGAGTGATCTAAGAACCACACCACCACCAAGCTGCTTCTCTACCCATTGCTAAGGGCATGTGCTTGTATGCATGTGTGCGTGTGTGTGTGTGTGCGTATCTGTGTGTAGTGAGGGGTTGTGTGTTTTCATTGTAAACTTTCACCATGGAAATATTGAAGCATTTACAGAAGAAAAATAGGATACCATGGTAAGCTTCACCAGCCTGTGACCCAGCTTCAACCACGTTCTCTTGTGTGTCTAGCCCTTGAATCCCCAACCCTTGCTCTAGAGGCTTCCTATGTCTCCTTCTGGAAATAGTTTGCTGCATATGCCCTTTAAAAAGAATAAGGCCCTTGGGAGGCAGAGGCAGGTGGATCTCTGAGTTCGAGGCCAGCCTGCTCTACAGAGTTTCAGGACAGCTAGGGCTACACAGAGAAACGCTGTGTCAAAAACAAACAAACAAACAAAACAACAACAACAAAAAGAATAAGGCCTCGTAAAGTGTAAGCTAACATACATGCCATGGACACATTTGTCCAAGCCCACAGAACACATACCACCTAGAGTGCCAGATCTGTCAGCCATGAACTATGGATCATCACAGCGCATCAGGCGTGGCAAATGTGTCAGTCTGATAGCCGACATTGATGAGAGGTGGGCACAGCATGGGCATGGGTTGGGGGTGGGTGGATGGGTGGGAGAGATTGGGAAGTCTGTACTTTCAATTTTGCCATAACCCTGAAACGACTTGAGGATTTGTCCTTAAAAATCGAAAAGCTCGAGATACTGCCAGGAAACTTAAGAGACAAGCAACACTTTCGCAATCTATGATTAGAATGGCCTGTCTTCCTCACTAGGCTGGGAGTGTCTCTAGAGTTTTCTGTATTGCTCTTGGCTGTATCCCTGGACTTAGCAGAGTATCTGAGAACCAGTAAGTCCACAGAAGTCCAGGCTAGGGAGGTGAGTGAATGAATGAATGAATGAATGAGTGGGTGAGGATCTGAGGGCCCACTCTGCTCTCCACGACTGCTGGCCTGTCATCACTTGGCTTGACCGCTGCTCCCAGGTCCCCAGAGTCTCTCATTCTGAAATGAGCAGAACCAGTCCCCTCTTCTGCCCACCTGCATCTTAAACTCTCAGCGAGTGGCTAATCCTCTCCCGTGGCTGCAGCCAGCTCCCCCTGTGAGGCTAATTCCACCTTCCCATTTAATCATCATACTTAGCGCACTCAATGAGGGTTTTTCATCTCCGAGCCCCACGCAGGCATTAGCTGATTACTGTAATCCGTTTGACTCCCAAGGCATCCGCCAGGAAGGCGGGGAAAAGGACCCGGAGCCTCTTTCTTCTTTTCGGAAGCTCGGTTTCCTCTCCTGTAAACTTGGGGTGCGAGGGCTAACGGACATATGGGGTGGTGGGGTTAAAGTCCCACAGAATCTGAAAAGGCATTGTTTCCTAGCAACCAACGAGCCCACACAGCTGGGTTTGAATCCAGCTTCCTCCACTTCAGTTTTTCTGAGCCTTGGTTTTCTATAAGATGAAGACACAGTACTTTCTGAGGCTGCTGAGGGGGTGGGTGGACATGCCCCAAGCTCCTGATGCACACACTCCATGCAGGACTCCGGAGAAGCCCGGTGGCCATTCTTGGGACGTCAATGAAGGGGCAAGAGGCTGAGGTGTGTGGCAAGCGGAAGTTCCTTCTCTCCACCTTTGTTCTCTCCCAAGTATTGCAGAGGAGGAGAGGTACCCATTGCATGCCTCCCCATAGCCTCAGCAGCTAGCCCTGCCTTTCTGTCCTCAGTGTGCCAGTAAGGACAGGCACTAGGCACAATATGACACTCAGTCTGGATGGGGAGGCACTGATTTCTGTTTATTTGTTTTTTGAATAGGATCTCACGTAGCCCAGACTGGCTTCCAACTCACTATGTAGCCAAGGCTATCCAAGGATCTCGTGACCCTTCTGCCCTCACTTCCCAGGTGGGTGACAGCATTTCAGGTTTATGTGGTGCAGAGGATAGACCCTGGGACTTTGTATGTGCAAGGCAAGCACTGCATCCCCAGCCCACCATTGATGGAGGACTTTCAGGAGCTTTCTCTTACAGCTAAGAGGGTTATACCCACATTTCACAAATGGTGAAACTGAGGCTCATGCAGAGAAACACGACACCTATAAAGACCGAAGCCAGGGCTGTCCCCATGCCAGTCTGCATGACTCTGGCAGGGAGGAGAAGAGACCCCTTGCCTCAGCTGACCCTCCAATGCTCCAGGAAGTCTGCAGTTGCTACCTCCTCTCACTGGGCCTGGGGTGAGCTGGGGTGCAGAGCACCTGTTTCTAGTTCCCCAGAATTCTCATTGGGGGTGGTTACCACCAGCTGCTGTGGTTACAGACCACAGATCTGAGGAGATCTGCACTTACTGTGTCCACAAGGCATCAGTGTGAGGTAAGAGGGGACTTTAGGAGGGGTAGGAGCCCTCCCCTAAACACTGCCTGGGCATCAGTGGGAGTACTGTCCTATCCACCGGAGCTCCTGGCTAGTACGGACTCCACAGCCAGAGCATGGGCTGTAGGGGCTGTCCAGAACATTCTTAGAGTGCTCCCAGGAGCCAAGCTGTTCTTTAGTTGATGGAAGAGAATAACTGAGTCATCAACCCATTTTCCAGATGAGCAACCGACACACAGAGATTAATTAACCTTAATTGTCATGGTTTCTGTTTAAAGCCAGACTTATCTGTTCTCTCTGCTACTCAGTGTAACCTTAGAGGAGTAGTTGAGGCCCAGAGAAGGGCAGCAGTTTGCCTAGCGTCACACAGCTAGCTAACGGCTGGGTAGGGAGTGAACCTGAGTCCAGACAGCCAGTCCTCAAATGAGCTACCGAAGTTCCTAAGCCTTGGGTGGTCTTCAGTTCATATTTAGAGACAGGACTAGGGACAGACCCAGTGTGTCTGGAATCAGGGGACCTGGTGATTTGGGAAGAGAGTGAGGGACAGGTGGTGCTGGGGACACCAGAAGGGTGTGGCTTTGGTCCAGGTTTCTGTGGGATTTCTTACCACCTCTCCACCCAGCCTGGAGGCGGAGAGCTATGCTGCGTTCCGCCTCCAGGTGGCGCCCTGCACTGCAGATCTGGACTCCTTCCCGAGGACTGGGAGCCTTTGTGCCCTAGCCAACCCTCGTCAGGTGACAGATCTTCTAAGTTTCCTGGATGCCTCTGAACAGCAGCTTCCCCACCCCCACCCCCCTTCTCTTCCAAAGCTACTTTAACTGGCGTTGGCGGTAAAGGGCTGGCGGGCTCTGGGGAGATTCTCTAGGGGGATCTGGGGCCACGCGTTACTTCTTGGTCCTTGGCCATAGCCAGCTTATACAATTAAGTTTTTTTTCCCCCCAGACTTGGGGATTGGGCCCAGGGCCTACCAGTAAGCTGTACCCTCAACCCTTTTTGTTGTTTTGAGGTGAGTCTTGCTAACTTGCCTAGGGTTCCTTGATGGTCTTCTTGCCCCAGGCTCTTGAGTGGCTAAGATTACAAGCCTGTAGATCAGCCCCTTGGTCCTTAGCCCTTCCCTTGCCTGTAGAGAGCAGCTGTTTTATTTCTAGCATTAGGAGAGTTTGATGGAATGTCCTGGTCTACAGCAGGAACCTCCAGCCAGGATGATCCCCATGGACAGTGGTTGGCTAGTATGTCATGTCTGCTTGGGGGCCGGCTCTTCCTGTCTTTGTCCCCTCATAATGGTGATCCGTGCGTCCTCCCTTACCCATCACGCCCAGCCTCTCCTGCTCACCCTCACGGACCTCATGCCGGCTCACGGAGGACAGAGAAGAGTTGTTCGGAGATCACTCTGAGCCTCACTACCTAGCCTCAAACTCCTACCAACCACTTCCCAGTACCTGGCTGATGCTCAGCCCTCCTGTGGTGCTCAGCCTCCTGGGAGCCGGCTGAGAGACTCGCTGGAGCAGCTCTGGCCTGGTAAGTAGGGGACAGAAGAGGTGTTCACTTGGCATTCTAAATAAAGTAGTTGGGAGCCTGTGGATGCCCTCCCCACACCACCCCTTGCTTGCTTCTGTGTGGTCATATGTTTATGGCTCCAGAATGAAGACACCCTAGGTCCTTACCCTTGGGAGCTGTCCCATGACCACCGGACCCCCGCTGGGTGTAGAGAGCAAACATCTGAGGCTAGAGAGGCCTCCACTTCATCTATCTTACCTATAGCCCAGTTAATCGCCACTAAGCCTCAATGATCTCATCAGTGAAATGGGGACAATACTATAAGTCACGGACGGCATCTTAGAGCCTTGGGGGGCTCGAGTGAGCTTGCTGATGCAACCGTCTTAACCTGATTGGAGGAGACACGGACAGAATGAGATGATTTGAGACCCCCTGAACTGAAAAGACCCCTCCCCCCAAACCTTCCACTCCATGCTTGTTGACGATGCGGAGGCCTGGGTGAGTGTGTGACTTGCTTGAGGTCCTTCAGAGTGTGGCAGAGTCAGACTGAGTTCTGCTCTCTGAGCCACACCTAGTGCTCTGTAGGCGCACCCCACTCTCTGTAACTGGCTCCATTCTTTGCAGTCTGGCTAAACTGGAAGCAGCTCTTCTCTCAGGCAGTGCGATGTGGTTTGGCTTCCCAGTGGAGGCCCAGATGTCTGCTGGAGGGTGTACCTTTTTTGTTTTTGTGTTTTGTTTTATTTTAGCTGCCCTGGGGGTTCAAGCCCAGACTTTTCCATGTTCAATGGTAAAGATTTATCATCGAACTAACTCCAGCTCTCTTTTCAATTTTACCTTGAGATGGGATCTTGATAAATTACCAAGGCTAACCTTGAACTCATTGGTAGCCCAAGTTGACTTTTGGACTGTGATCCTCCTTCCTCAGCTTTTCAAATAGCTGGGCGTACAGGTGTGTGCTACTATACCAAACCTGTCCTTTTTTTTTTTTTAAGATTTATTTTTATTTATTTTATGTGTATG
>NW_022196909.1:11231157-11242711 GCF_008632895.1 Mastomys coucha
CTGTAGCTGTACAGATGGCCGTGAGCTATCACGTGTGTGGCTGCTGGGAATTGAACTCAGGACCTCTGTTGGTCCCTCTCACTCCAGCCCCGCTTGCTCCAGTGAAATTCACTGTAGCTGTCTTCAGATGCACCAGAAGAGGGCATCGGACCTCATTACAGATGGTTGTGAGCTACCATGTGGTTGCTGGGATCTGAACTCAGGACCTTCGGAAGAGCAGTCAGTATTCTTACTGGCTGAGCCATCTCTCCAGCCCCAGCCTGTCCTTCTTTTATAAAGGGCATTAGGTTTTTCTGTGTGTGGTTAGTGTGAGACTCTGAGCCTGACGAGAACAGGCCTTGTCCACTGTCCCTCAGTCCCCACAGGCTCTGCCTTTTCCCTGCTCCGTTGTTCACTCCCTGGCCAGCTCCACAGCTGTATAGCCACACAGGACCTGGCAGATTGATGTCTTAGCCTAGCTGTCCTCCACTGGAACACATACAGATGTAACGAGGGGACAGGTTCACTGTGTGACAATGGAGACAAAGCCACAAAACAAAAGCAAGTTCTAGAATGATGTGTATGGTATGACAGTATGTATTCACAGCCATTCCTTAACATTTCAGCACATGCTTATGTGTGTGTATGAGTGTGTAAGTGTGTGAGTGTGTATATGAGTGTATGTACATATATGAGTGTGAATGTGTGTTATATGAGTGTGTGATTATATGAGTGTGTATGTACAAATGTGTGTGAGTGTATGTATATGAGTGTGTGTAGTGTGTATGAGTATGTGTGTGTGTGAGTGCATATGAGTGTATGTGTGAGTGCATATGAGTGTGTGTAATTGTGTGTGTGAGTGTATATGAGTGTGTATGAGTGTATATGATTACGCATGAGTATGTAAGTGTGTGTGAGTGCATATGAGTGTGTGTAATTGTGTGTGTGAGTGTATATGAGTGTGTTATGAGTGTGTATGAGTGTATATGATTATGCATGAGTATATAAGTGTGTGTGAGTGCATATGAGTGTGTGTAATTGTGTGTGTGAGTGTATATGAGTGTGTGTATGAACGTGTGTATGGGTGTGTATGAGTGTATATGAATATGCATGAGTATATGAGTGTGTGTGAGTGCATGAGTGTGTGTAATTGTGTGTATGAGTGTATGAGTGTGTGTTTGAATGTATATGAGTGTATATGATTATGCATGAGTGTATGAGTGTGTATGTGTGTGTGTGTGTGTATGTGTGTGTGAATGTTTAAGCATGATCCTGCTGCCCCTCTGCTGATTACTTAGCAATAATCTTTTGAATTAGTGTCCCATCCGGGAGGGCAGGAGACAAGGGAGTCCTTGAGTTACTGGTGCGATCGTATAGTCCCCTTCTTACCAACCTCTTAGACAGTGAGGAACTTTAAAACACCCCAAATCTTGCATGTTCTTCCTGACTCACATCCTAGGGTCACATGACCCTAAGTTTTTAATGTTAAACATTCGTTTTCTTGTCTTTTACATCCAGGATCATTTCTGTTTACCAGAATCTGTCTGCTCTGCTCCCATTTTCTTCCCGAACATTCAGGCTCCCATCTGGGACCACTTTCCTTCTGCCTGGGGCATCCCCGTTATATTGATTTTCAAATCTGAGCTATTCATATGGTCCAAAAGTCAAAAGGACAGACGTGTGGCATGATCGATGCCTCCCTCCCATCCCTGCTTCCAGCTAAACACTGAACATTTCCATATGCATATAGAAGAGTCTTCGGAAAGGAACACACTCCTCTGAGAACCGTGGTTTGGGTGTGTGGTCTGATGTGTTGGTGTGGAATATTTTTCTGTCTCCTGAGTGTAAAGAGACAAGGAGCTGGGCCCAGGCTTAGCAGCTGAGGGACCTGGTCTTTTCTGACCCACAGCATATCCCTCTCTGTTTACAGTGCACAATCCTCCCTGTGTCATACTCCTGGGGACCAGAAGGTGTAAAGTCTCCCAGTCCCAAGACAGCTGGTGGCCATGGCTTCAGTTTTAGGAGCACTTGCAATGTTTGCTGAATACCACTTTATAGCCCCAGCTCCCTCCACTCTCAACATCAGCTCGGCTGCCATAGCCATTCTACAGATGGGCAGACTGAGGCAAAAGAGTTACGTGGAGAAGGAGCCGGAGCCATGACTGTCAACTGTGGCATGTTCTACAATCACCAAGGAAACACATCTCCATGTCGATGAGGGAGTTTCTAGGTGAGGTTAATTGAGAGGGGAGGTCCACTGTAAGTGTGAACAGGCTGGGGTCCCGGGTGAAATGCGAAGGAGAGTGAGCTAAGCACCAGTGTTAACGTCCCTGCTTCCTGACTGCAGACACGACATGACCCTCTGCCTCCTGTTCCTGCCGCCATGACTTCCTATGCCATGACTATGGAGGACTGTACCTTCAACCCGTGAGCCGACATAAACCCTTCTCATTTAGAATTTTGCCACAACAATGAAAGCAGTCACTAGTACCTCCCCCCTCCCCAACTCCAAGCTATACAGTTGTCAGCCCCATTTTACAGACGAGGCACCCAAGGGTTAGGCTGTGTAATTCAAAGTCAGAATCAGAGGCCAGCACAAGAACTCGCATCCATGCCTCTGAGGGGCAGAATCCATCCTTCTCACCCCGGGGGGGTCTTTCCCATAGGGGTGCTGTCAGGAGGGTGGGAAAGGCGACTCAGGATGGTTGGATAGGAACCATCCAATGGCCACTCCTCCACCCCACCTTCAGGAGTGTCTGAAGGCCAATGAGGGGAGAGAGCTCTGCCCATAGGGGAAGAGCCTGAAGTCAGATAGACTCTGCTGTCTAAACCAGACTGTGAGTCATTACTTAGTAGCCTTGGGCAAGCTGCCTTTCCGTCCTCTGGCTGCCTCAGTTTCCCCATCTGTCAGTATCTTTATGTGGTAAAGACTGAGTGAGCAAATCCACATGCAGCATTGGGAGCTGCTCTCAATTCTAGCAACCTTACTGTTATTTGCTGTGTGGCTTGGTATAGAACCTGTCCCTCTCTGGGCCTCCGGTTCCCCACCTGTGGGTTCATCCTGGGGTTTGGGATGGAGTTCATGGCCTTGAGTAGGGTCTTTCGTTGTTCTGATGCCCTGTCAGTAATTAGCTGGCCTTCTTCATCTACCCTAGTCTTCCATACATCAGCCTTCCCCCATTGCATGGAGGTAGCTGTGGCCCTGGGCTGGCAGAATTAGGCTTGTTGTCATCTGATGATACCTCAGAGTGAGGCTGGCCTGTGTTCTTGGTGTTGATGCCTCTCCCAGCATGGACTGCTGGGCTGGGCACAGACAGACGAGATATCCTCTAGGGTAGAGAGATGGGAATAAGGGTTCCAGTTACTCCTGGCAGAGGCACGGGTCTGGGTTTTGAGGCCCTCTGAGAAGAATCCTGTGTGAGGACGCCAAGATGGAGCTGGGGGGCCCCAGATCCACTTCCTTCCTATGAGTGCCCGGGGGCACTTGGTGCCAATCCTAGCCACCAAGCGCCATTTCATGCCCATGAATAATTCATGGCCTCGTGTGCCAATCCGTGCCAGCTTTAATTAGCTTCTAACTTTTTGTCATTCATTTCCCTATGAACACCTTATAAATAAATGATGGGCCGGGGAACAGGAGTGGGGCAGAATGTGGGGGGAAAGAGCCCATCTCCGAGGCCACATAGGGGATGGGGAGCCTCTAGGGCTGGGCCCAGGGAAGCCCACATCTTAGGGGCTTCCTGGAGGGGGGGCAGTGAGCTGCAGCTGGGTGCCCCGCCCTCGGTGGCACCCTCCCAAACCTGCTTCTTTGAGAGCGGAGTTGCTACAGCTGCGCCCGGCTCTGTGGGCCCACAAAGCTAGTACAGGCACAACACGTGTCAGTTTTATGGTGGCAGGGGCCCCCGGGAGAGGAATGCAGTCTGGGGACCCAACAGGAAGCAGCAAATGGGGTCTTGCCAGCTGAGGGATGACAGTGAGGTGGGGGGTCAGTGTCTGTGGTGAGGGGGAGAGGGGAGTAGCGGCAGAGGAGAGTTGGCTGAGGGCGCTCACAATCATGGCGGCGACCCCAAGCCGAGGAGAGGCGGTTGCATGTTGTATTTACGGAGTGTTCTCGTGTAGACGTTTGCTTCTTACCTGAATGAAAGTCTAGGGTGGTGGTCAGAGGGCCTGGGGGCTCCCATGCCTGTTTAGTGTTCAGGAAACTGAGTCTCAGGAAAGATGGCTAAAGCCCAGGTCCACTGTGTGGTAGCTAGCAGGAGTTGTCTCCTCTAATTTGTCCCTCTCCTCTAGGGACAGCTGTGTGGTGGGAAAGGTCTTTGAAAGCCACCATGCCAAGGTCCAGCCCATCCGGACTCAGTGAACTAGACGTTTGCAACAATAGATCATGGCCTTCCCTTCTTCATTTCCTCCTTCCAGTATCTCTTATTCTAATGCCCCTCTCCCTTCTCCTATCCCCCTTCCTTCCCTCTCCTCATCCTCACTGCATCCCTCTTCTCTTCCAGCCCCGCCCCTAGCTCCACCTCTCCAGTCTCATTCCCCCCCTTCCCTTTCAGTCCCGCCCCTAGCTCCACCCCTCCAGCCTCATTCCCTCTTCCTCCCTTCCAGCCCCGCCCCTAGCTCCACCCCTCCAGCCTCATTCCCTCCTCCTCCCCTTCAGCCCTTCCCACCTTGGTCCCATTCCCCCTCATCCCTCTCTGCCTCCCCACCCCCACTTCTCTTCCTTAGGTCATGCCGTCATACCGAAGGAGTGCCAGCTAGCCAACCGGGCTCTTGGCGTGTCCGACAGGCAAACACACCACAATAGGCCATGGATGGAGCTCAGTGGTAGTGCATGGACTTAGGATGTAGAGGCCTTATGTTTGATCCCTGATAAAAAAGAAAACATGTCTGGTTGGGGATGTGTCCCTTTCTCCAGGAAGCCAGCCAGAGCCACCTGGAGCTATGCACATTTACCTTCTCCGGCCCAGAGTCTGACAGGAAGCTGCTGCCGATGAGAGAGAGAGATGGCTACAGGAGCCGCCTGGGCAAGACGGCCAGCATGGCCCATTTGCCTTGTTTTTCTTCACCTGAGTTTTGAAGACAGAGAGGCCAGGTCACTGGGGCCACATTCATCATGATCACTAGAAGGATGTCATCTGGGTCACACTGGACAGGGTACTTGCACTGAGTACTCCTCCCCAGCTCCGAGTCTCCCACAAACACCTATTGCTGCCTCTGGTTGCATCATCTGGGGAACTTCAAGACGGGGCCATACTCCAGGGTGAACAGCTCTCCTTGTTTCCCCCAGGGGACAGCCTGCATGCTCACCTCCGAGCTTTACGCGATGTTCCTGCCATCTTTGCAGCCTGTACTCAACTCATAATTCTGCTTCAGCATCCCAAGGGCTAAGATTATAGGGTGTCACCACCTCTAGCTAGACTCAGCTTTTCTCTTGTTCTCTCTAGCTCGAGGTTTATGGCGTTTCTTACTACTGTCGAGCTCGGGGGGGGGGGTACCTCCTTAGCCCTTCGAATTCCCAGAACTTTGAATTGTGGGATAGATGTTAGCTTTGAGTCTGTTACATACTCAAGACTGCAGGCTGACCACACCCTAACTTCCCTGGCATAGGTTGAGCACATAGCAGCTGCTTGGACAATCAAGGTAGGTGCCGAAGAGGCCCTATGAGCTGAAGAAGCATGACGTCCAATGTCTGAGAAGGTGGTAGTTTCCTGGAGCTCAATCCTGTTTCATTCCCGTGTAAACTGGCTATAGACAGTTAGGGAAGTCACAGTTGAAAAGGATATCAGAAGGAGCTTGAGGTAGAGCTCAGTGACAGAACACCCACCTAACACATTCAAGGTCCTAAGTTCAATCCCCAGTACCACAAATAGGATGGCAACGAACCAGAAAGCTTTAGTGGTGGAGACCTGGAGAATTCGTTCATTTTATGAATGAAGAACAAGAGGCCTCTGAGGTCCATTGTCCCACCTCAAAGCATCCAGCTGAATAGACATTGGAGCGCAAGTCCCCTGACTCCTGACTTATCTAAAGTTGGGATGCCAGGATACCCGAGAGCAATGTCTCAGCTTAGCTACCCAGTGGCCTGCCTGGCTCAACTCTGTCAGTGCACTGACCCTCATGCCCTCTGTAGCACATTGTGAGGGGGTGTTTCCTAATCTCTTCTCCATAGAGGCTGCCTTTGAAAGTCCCCTCGGAAACCACGCCCCCCACCTCCAGACTTGAGCTTGAGGACACCTCTGTCAGTGGCCTCTGGCAGCCTTGAGATGTGTGCGTGTGCATACATTGGTGTGCACGTACATGTGTCTTGTTCTCAGACACCTGAGCATCTCCAGCCACTGAGGCACACTTGCTTCCTTCCCCCCCGCCCTCCTTGAGGATCTGGAGAGTCAGGGGTTTGGATTTGCCAGCCATGCAGCATGTATCATGAAGGGAATTCCAAAACACAGAGGCTTGTCTGCATTGTCCTTGGATGTTAGTGTTAATAAAACTTTATTTACAAACTAAGGTAACTGGACAGATTGGACTGGTAAGCTGCCATTTGGTCCTTGTCCTAGAACACATGGCTTTACAGCATTTGACAGTTACTGTATTTATGTTGGTGCGTCTGTGTGTGGGTTTGTGGACATATATGCTGGTGCCTGTGGATGTCCGAGGACAGCATCGGATCTCCTGGAGCTGGAGTTCAAGGAGGTCATCCAGTATCTGATGTGGGTGGTGGATGCTGGGAACAGAACACCTGTCATCTGAAAGAGCAAGTGTTCCTAAACACTTAAACATTATCAGTGAACCAGTTCTGTCCCTGCTGCCCAGCCCAGGGTCCCTTTTCCCAGCCATGAGTTAGATCAGATCCTGCCGCCCCATCCCCACCCCAGTCCCCGGGCATCTGCTTTCAAGTCTTAGGATAAAGATTAACCAACCCCTGCCTCTGGATGCAGCTTAGTGGCAGATCATGTGCCTAGCATGCCCAACTGGCATTTGATCCACAGCACCTCAGAACAAGACCTCAGATGAAGGCCAGAATGCCCACCAAACACCCTCTACCCTCACCGCGTGTGGTCCCTCACTGGCCTTTCTGTATTCACTACCAGCTCTTTCCCACCACAGAAATCAGCATTCACCATCTCTCCTATCTAGCCTTCTGCCTTTTACATCGCCATGTTTGTCTGGCTCTCTTCTCTCCCAGGTGCCCTTGGCTGGCTCTCCTTTGCCTCACCTCTGTGTTCCTGCAACCCTGCAGGCTTATGGAGCAAGCACCTGACGCTGCTTCCTGGGGCTTTCTTCTTGAGTCTTTGAGAGAGTCATGGAGGTGTCGCTATTCTGGCTGTAATGTTGCCTGTTTATATGCTCTCCCAGACTGGCTCCTCTTTAGAGGGTTTCCTTAAGGCAGTAAAGCCATACTCGGGAGCCAACACATGGTAGCCAATAGGAACGAATGAACTAGTGAATGAATGAACGAATGAATGAATGAACGAATGAACGTTAAAAGACTGGAGCTTTAGATTCACAGTTACTCTGGTACAGTTCCTGTCTCTGTCCCCTGGCAAGTCACTGGCCTCCCCGAAGCAACCTGGGCTAACCTCAGGACCCAGCAGAAAGCTGTGTTGAAGGTGAAATGAGTTGAGGCCTTAGACCCTGGCTCCAGGCAGCCAGTGTCAATAAGCTGGCCCGTCGAGGGACCACTTAGCTGGGGAAGTAAAGTCGCCCGGTGTTCCATTGTCTATTTCGACGTCCAACAGCTTCAAAGGCTGTCTGCTAGGCTTACAAGAAGGTGGAGGAATCGTCCTTCAATTGGGGTTGCTACAGAGGGATAGCCCATGGGGGTAGGTGCCTGGGGAACCTCCAGGGGGTCTTTGGCTCAGGGCCACTAGGTTCCAGCATCAGAGTCAGTCTGGGTTGCAGAGTCGGAGGGGCTCAGGTGGGACCCCAGACTTGAGGCAAGGGAAGGCAAATAAATGATGGCAACTGTGGCACCGAGGACCGAAGGAACCTTTCAGCGACTCCGGGAGCAGAAAGGGGGCGCTTAAAGCCAACAGATGGCGTGGCCTCACCTAGGCGGTGCGCCTTCCTGCTTCCCGAGAGCGTCGCAGCCTCAGGCCTCGGCTGGGAGCAGGCGAGAGGCTGAGGTTGGGTCCCGGCCCTTTGCGGGATCCTGGACACGCAGGAAGAGCTCGGGCACTCTCCCAATGCTCGTTTTATCTTTTGCGGTCTCCCTCCTGCCCCTCGAGGGATTCCACCGGCTGCCATAGCAGCCAGTGCCATGGCATCCGCGGCCAGCGCAGGCATCTTCCTATCTGGGCGCCCTGCTGGGGTCAGGGCCACTGTCTGGCTTGCGACGGGGAACGGGGTCCGGGGCTCGGGGTGAGGCGGGCGGGCGCGGGCGGGCGGGCGGAGCTCGGGCGCGGCGAGGGGAGCGCGGCGCGTCAGGAGGCGGGGACTGGCGCGGGGCCGCGCGGGGCGGAGGAGCGAGGGAAAGTTGATCGCGGACTTGAGCGGCGGCTGCGGCTCGGAGCAAGACACGATGCACGGCCCGGGAACACATCCCACAGCGACCGAGCGCTGAGCTGCGCAGCCAAAGAGCGAGCCCCGGGGATGGAGCACGCTGGTCCAGAGTCCCCGTGTGCCCCGTGCGGGCCAAGCCTCTTCTGATCTCGCCGCGCGTCTGAAGTTGGCAGCCAGCGAGCAGCTCGCCGGGATCCCGCGGCCCGAGTGGATCCCAGAGAGACCTTCGCGCCGGCAGCGAGAAGCGGCGGTGGCCAAGACTGGAGCAGGTGGCCCGTGGGGGTAGAGCCGGTGGCAAGCAGATCCCGAGGCGCGGCGCAACGCTGCTCCACCTGCGCACACGGTACCGGGAGCCCCTCGCCGCCCTTCTCTCCCCGATCCCCTTGCCTTCTCCCAAGCCAAGCGCCCGCTGCGTGCCCGCTGCGTGCTGTCAAAGTTAGAGCCGTGGGGCCGCGACCTCAGCCGGCAAAGCCACTTGTTCCCGGAGCTGTCGTCGCCCGGCGAGCGCCCGGGTCTCCCCTCTATCCCGCGTTCCGTTCCAGCCCGCGGCCGGACGCGCGGCAACTTTGATTCCCGGGAACTCCAGTTCCCTGTGTGTTGGCCTTGGCAAAGACGCGCGCCACCCGGAGCCCCATTTCGGGACCGTGACGTTCGCGGGCTTCGCTCTTCGCGCAGCCGAGAGGGTCTGGATCTAGCTAGCGTTAAAGAGGGTGTTGGGAACCATTCTTGTCCCCTTTGAGCTCAGGGGCCCTATTTGGAGCGGGGAAAGGTGGGGTGTGGCACCTCCACCGCAGGGTGGGCAGCGGCGCTGGAAAAACCTGAAGTCACGCAGTTCGCCTCCCTGCTCACCTTCCCAGGCCCACAGGAGACCCCAAGGGACTTCTGCCACCTTCCCAGTAGTGGTAGCTCTGGGTAGAAGCGTCCCTAGCAGCACTAGGAGCAGCGTGCCTCTCGCGCTTCGCTTTCCGCGCCCTGGGGCTGGCTGGTCTTTTGGTAATGTCTACTCATCCCTAGAGCCAGCCCTGGAACACTGCCCCTGTTGTCCTCGCAGGTCAGGCTGGGTTTCGTGCAGGTCCCGCGCATTCTAGGGTGGTGGCGAGGCATCCGCCCCGGTATGCATTCCTTCTTGCCCAGAGCGAGCTTGCCTCCGCGAGAGGCCAGCGGAGATAGATCCTGTGTGTGCCCTTGGCCACTGCGACCCCGCCCCCCTCCCCCGGCACCCCACCTTCCCCGGTCCTGGCGAGGTCACACCTTGGTTAGAAATTAGCCTTGCAGGAGTAGTAACACGCCCACGCGCCCCGGAAAGCGGACACGCCCATTCTGCACACTTGGTCCTCTTCATCCAGAACAGACCTTGGCCCTCATCCCCCTCATCCAGCCCCCTTAGCAAACGCCTGCTGCCCCAGTCTGGGTTTTGAAATAACCTGAGGGGCATGAGGATTGTTTGCGGGGCCTTGCACGAGCCAGATTCTTTGCCCTGAGAAGAATCGTGCTGGGAGTGGGGGTGGGCTTGTGGAACACGGTGTTAGGGCCAGGTGCGAGGTGGTGATGAGTCAGCCCACGGTGGCAGAAGCTGCTGGAAGGAACGAAGGCTTGGCTCCTGGTGCATGGGTAGGCGCAATGCGGCCAGCACCTATGGGGGTGGTAGGACCAGATGTCACTGCCAAGGAGGGGTGGGCAAGGGGCACCTTGGCCATAGGAATAGAAGAGGCCCGCCTGGCAGAGAGAGCGAGCGAACACGCAGTGTCTGCTAAGCCACTGGTGTGAAGAATAGAGCTTTTTTACCCAGGCGTTGGAGGCGAGCATTTGAGGGTGGTATCCTGGCCCTGGCTGCACCCCCCGACAGTCACGTCTGTCCTGGCCTTCCCCAGCTCTGTCAGTTGGGCCCCTCACAGCTGCTCAAGAAATGGCTGCAGGGAGGTTATGGCCACAGAGAGTTGGGGTTCTCTCTCCGTTAGGTCCCCTTCCCCACAAGCCACCTTGCCTGTCATTCCACCGGCTGCGCTTCATTTCTTCCAATTTCCCTGTTACAAAGGCTACTTTGCCAAAGTGTATGTAGATTCCAAATGCTTCACCTAGGAAGTGAAAGCCTAGGTGAATCTTGGAACCCAAGGGTGGCCTATAATACAGAATCTGCACTGGGAGAGGGGGACCCTGTTAGAAATGCGGATCCTCTACACCCCAGCCCAACCTCCAACAGATCAAGGCCTTGTATCCTCTAAGACTCTCCAGTGCTTGGCAGGCTGCTAAGTTTGTGCTGTGGTACAACCTTCCAGGACATTGGAATAAAATGTGGATGAAGCTCTGCCTTGGAGACCTCTGTTAGGGTTGGGCAGCCCCTGGGGTTGTACCTTTGGATGTCACAAGAGCGTCCATGTTTGGCTGGCTTTGAACAGATGTAGAGGGCAGTCTGACTTTCTGGGTAGTGTAATATATTGCTATATGTTTGCTGCGGCCAGGGGGAGGTGGGCAGATTTCTGGAAACTGGATGCACAGGCCCCACCTCCAAGATTCTGGGATGGGTGGACACTGTCCTCAGGCAGAAGGATCTGAGCGACTGTCTCCAATCTCAACTGGCCCACTGGTGACGCTTCTCAGTGAGCGGCCACAGAGAAGGGGCTGCTTAAGAGCCTACTGTGGGACGCATAGGGAGGGAAGGATGCAGATGAGGCTCTGCCTCCAACAGCCTTTGACATCCCACTTCTACCGCTCCAGGGGAGGTCCCCTAGCACCAAGCAGCTAGGCTGGGGGTGGGCACGGCAGCATGTGCTTTCGAGCCTGTGTCCTCAAAGCTGGCTGAAGCTGGGGTCACAGGCCTGGCCGGGGCCATTGGTGTCACAGGTGAAAGGTCATCTGCATCCCAGCCCTGTCTTTGCCACTCTGGTCTCTGCCAGGATGAGTGCAGCTCTGCCATTGGGTAGGGTGTGTCTGGGAGGTCACCAACTGGCACAGTCATAAGCCTTATAGAGCAGGACGATGCCTTTGAACTGGTTTATTTCTTATTGAATTATAGGGGTTTTGAAGCCCTTTTCTTTCTTTCTTTCTTTCTTTCTTTTTTTTTTTTTTGAGAATATTC